>NW_011499877.1:860980-875677 GCF_000495115.2 Populus euphratica | reverse complement strand
GGGGGGGGGAGTGAGTAGGCTGAAATGTAGAGAGCATATTGCAAAAGGAGCCTGGGAAGTCCAGGTACTGACCGCCAACTTGCTAAACCACCTCAAAATCTGATATGAAAGAACCTAATAGGCTAGTTAGATGAGTAGCCAAAATTCACGCACGTAAAAATCATGTTGAAGTAACATGAAAAGAACAAAACCCACTAACAGCAAACCAAAACAAAATCCAATGAAAAAACAAAAGGGTAAAACACAAACCTAGTTGCATCCTAACGGGGAACAAAACCCAGGTGAGACACAAACCAAAACCAAAGCACAACCAATTGTCCCAAATAAAAAAGATTGTAATTCTCACCAAACAATAACATATCTCCCAATGTCAGGGGAGACCCAAAGCGAGAGCAAGAGGCTGGTGCATTAAATGCACAATGATGTTGTTGTCCTGGGCATTGTAAGAGCAGCTCCAACTTGAGTCCAGCCCAAAAGAGAAGCTAAGAGCTGAGCAAGGAAGAGAGTTTGAGCCAAATCCAAGCAGCACACCTGACCCAAAGCCATCAAAATGCGAAAAATTGATTGAAAAGAAAAGGCAGACGATCGCAGCTGTCTTCTAGAGGTGCAAGAGTCGTTAATGAGCAGGGGACAACTAACCCAGACTGATTTGTGCCAAGCTGAGCCGACCTCCATCAAGGCTAGTCAACATCACGTAAAGGATCATGCCAACTCCTTCGGTTACAACTAAACAATCAACAAAAGAAGATCACGCCAACAATCAGTCGATGCTCATTAACCTGCTGAGGAAATCAAGTCATAACATATAATCGGTCAAAAGCTAGAATTATGGAACACTCATTCTCATTTCTATAAATAGAAATAGACAACTTATATTTCTGTGTATAAATTCTGAAAGTGTAATAGATAAAATATTAAAAAAAAGATACATGTCCCATGTGTTTTCATCTATTCATCATTTTATTCATCAATAAAATAACTAAAATACCCAAAATCAATTGTTTCAGTGATAGTGAGATTATTTAGGAATTTTTATTTTTAATACACAATGCAATTACACATGTATAAATAATTTAATTCATATGAATTAGGAGTATTAGTGCCTTTTGGTTTTTTTAGTTATTGGTTTAATTAAGAGTTGTGCTGTAATTTAATATTAAAATAATATTTTTTAATTGAAAAAAATTGATAGTGTGTTCACATTATGCACGGGTGCTTGAAAGCTGTCGTGCGTTTTAGACAGTGTGTATGGCAATTCTCAGTGATAAAAAAAAAAAAAAAGCTCCTGCCGTATCATTTTATTCCTCATTATCTTCTTTTTCATAATTAATGGTAGGTATAGTCAATATAAATAGTTTATTATCGGTAACTCTTTTTTACCCTTTGTTTCTCTCTTCTACCATGAACAAAGTATTATAGTCATTATTATTATTATTGATATTTCAAATTTAATCTTTTATTTTAAATTTTAATATTTTTTTATTTTTTATTTTGTTAGAGTTTTATATATTTTCAATTTAATTTTTGGTTTCTAATTTGTGTATATAATATGTTTTGGTTTAGTATTCTACTTTGAATCTCACTCTTTTTTTTCTTTATCATTTTATCAATTTTTCAATTTTATTTTTCAAATCAAGTTTATAGATTTTTATTTTTTCAATTATAATAATAATAATTTCAATTTGATCCATATTTTTTGATTTCTTATTATTTTTTGTGGCTCTTTTGTCAAAGTTTTTATAATTTTCGATTCTATTTTTCAAACCAAGTTCAAGGTTTTTATTTTTTCAATAATAATAATAAAATAATTATGAAAATAGTTATAATAATAAGAATAACAACAACAGTAACAATGTAAAATAATAATAATAATAATAATAATAATTAAGTTAGTGGTGATGATAATAATAGTAGTGGTAATTGTAATAGTTTCATAGTAATAGCACCAATGATGATGATATTAATAATAATCATGATATTAATAATTGTGATAATAATAATGATCATAGTAATAATTTTGGTGATAATAATAGTAATAATGATAGTAATTTTAATAATAATAAAACAACACCAATAATAATAATAGTGGTGATATTATTTATTAATAATAATAGTAGTAATAATAATTTTGATCTTTGTTTTTTGAATTACTATTTTTTCAATTATTTTGTATGATTGAATTTTTTTTTTAACTTTTTTTAATATTTAATTTATTAAAAAATAAATTTTATAATTTTTTAATATTGGATCTTCAAATCAATGACTTCAATTATGAGTTTAAAAGTTAATAATTATTTTTTTATAAAAAACTTTATAATACTCTTTATATTTACATAACTTTAACTGTAAATTTAAGGTATTATATTCCATATTAATTTAATTTTAATTAGTATTGATATATACTTGTCATAAATAGTTTTTTTATATTTTTTTAGTTTTATTTTAATATCTAAATATTATCTTTTTATATATAAAAAAATCATTATCAGGACAAAACCCGAGCACCGAGGCTAGATTTGCAAGAACACCTAAAATTCTTCACGCTCTCTCGGTCTCTCCCCTTGTTTCAGTTTTGTAGATGTCCTGACACGTGCCATAATAAAAGGAGAAAGGGTCTCGTCTTTTCATTTCTGGAAAAGGTGAAATTGAATGGAATGAAGTAAGCCCAATAATTACAAGCATGACCTCAAAGGTCCATTGTTTGGTTGCAGAATGGTTCCAGTTCATGAGCTCAAAAAGGCTCAACAAAAAGTTTGTTAAAGTAGCCCATTACCCAAAGTTCAACTTACACCCGAGATAACACGAATCATGCCGCATTTTTGTTATTGTGATAGTTTTTATAATTATGATTTAAAAAAATTATTTTTAATTATGATTTATTTGATATTTATGTATATTTGATTAAAATATTTATGTATATTTAATTAAAATTGTGGTTGAAATTAAAATTAAAAAAATTAATTTAATATGTTTGATGATATATATTAATATTGATGGTTTTTAATTTAAATATTATATATTTAAATATTGTATTATATCATAAAATAAATAATACTTTATATAACAAAAATTATTGTTTCATTAAATTATTTACAATTCTATCAAGTATTCGTGGTTTTTTAAGCATACAATAAAATCAGGAAAATATCATCAGAAATAAAATTGGAATTACTATGAAATTCTGCAAATGCTACACTATCATGTGATCTCTTTCTAATTTTATATAGTGTTATTAAATAATATTAAATACTAGTTTTTTTGAATAAAATACAATTTAAAAAATAATAATTTTTTTTACTATTCACGTGAGTGGTGCAAGTGAATAAATTGCACTATTCACTTTTGTCTGTTAGGTAAATTAATTCACTCTACATTGTTCACTTAACAAAAGTGAACAATGCTGACAAAACTTGTGTAAAATGTTTCTCCTCAAACTGTGTTTCTATATATTTTTTTATGGGTATCATGTTTTAAAAACGCCAGTCAACACTTTAACCAAACATAATTTTTTGTGGTTTCTTCAAAACGCAACCTCTCCTGTATAGATAAACACATTCTTCAACTGCCCTATAAAGTTTCTTTTCTCTAAACAACTATGTTGTTGTCCCGAACAGATTTTATGAGTTTTTTATAGATAAATAAATTTAAATATTTATTAGATCAATTTTTTTAAATATAAATAATTTTATATAAATTTTTTAACATATAATTTGTTTGATTTCTTATTCACACAAACTAGTCATCACCACACTAAAAAAAAAGTATAATTTTTTAACTTTTCAATTTTTTCTAAGGGATTTCCATCTATTTATTACAAAATAAAAGAAACAAAAAGATAAATGAAATTCTATTTTTACCATTAAAAAAATATTTTATTGTTTCAATTTAAAAAACTTGATTTACATTGATTATATGATAAATATTCCATAGATATTAATTATATAATTAGATATCATACACTAATATTTACATTTTAATATTACAAAATTGCAATAGTTTTCTTACCACAAATTACTATCATTGTTATAGTAGCTCTGAATTATTTTATCAAAATAATTCATATTTAGATCAAATTTATTTACACTGTATATTAATCATTTTCATTCTATTTTTTTCATTTTTTTTTTCAAAAAATATTGTAAATATTATGAATTCTATCCCCTGATGAGTCAAAACTAATACGAGATAATGATGGAAATAGCCTAAAATAGCTAAGTATTTTAATAACTTAAAGAATCATGATGTTATTTTTATTTTTGCTTGTTTTTAAATATTTTTAGAGTTTTATAAAAATCCCAATAAGATACCATATAAGTTAGGAACGATTTATAAAACTTATTTATATGGTGTATAAATAGGAAAATAATTTAATTTTAGGAATTAATAATTATTTTAAGGAAATTCATTAATGGTAGTTTTTTTTTAGTTAGAGAATAGTCACTTTAAAGATTTTTAGCAATTGGTATTTTTACCAAGATTTTATATCAAATAAAAATAATTAATTGGTCAGACAATAATTCTTATTTTACAAGGTATGAAGCTTTTTGACTAGTATGAATTCTTCAACAATTATTTATCTTGGGTATTTTTTATTATTATTTGAGGCAAATGGTGAAAAAAATCTTAGATTATTGTTTTATTTATTGTTATTATTTTAAATCTTATTTTAACATGTTTGACTCATTAGTTTTAAAATTTACATATAAATACTTTTATGTAAAGTTCGTTATTTAGTTTATGAGATTTTCTCTGAAGTTGTCGCATATTATATACTTTGTTTTTTTTTTTTGTGGTTGAATGATTCCTATATCAAGTTCTTAATTGAATTTACATATTCTTCAAATGATAGATTAACTTCAATGTGATATGTATTTTTTGTTCGCATCTCGTTACAGACATAGAATGGGGGTAATTAATTGCATATAACTTTAGTTCTCTAAGATAAGGTTTTTATTGGATCAAGTTAGAAAACTTTTCTTCAAAACTCAAATTAGCAATTTAAGGGACATTTACGCATAAGTTTGGTATCAATGCAGGACTAATTTCAAGTTATATCTATTTAATTTTTATTGTTGCAAGTAATTCTAGGGTTTTATTTAGATCTTGCCATATGAAGGGTTTGTTTTTGTTTTTTTCCTGGTTTCTTTCTCTTTGGGGTCTTGACTAATAAAAAAAAGATTAATTCTGGATTAATTTTGGTTGTGTTTCATTTTAAAAGGAAAAAAAATAATCAATTTTTGATAGGAAAAAAATCTTGAAGTTGCTTAAAAACTACAAACAAAACAAATTATGGTCATCTTTCTTATTTAAGAAATCCGATACCTATTTTTTTAAAAAAATCAAAACTACAAACCTTGAAATGATTCATGGAGAAACAATTTGAAAATTTTAGATCTTATATGAACTAAGGTTTAGTTCAAACTTATATTGGAAACTCTTGGTGATCTTGATTAATTTTTTATTTAGGTAGAATAGAATTATCTTGCATCAATTTCTTTAGTTTCTTGATTTCTTAAGACATTTTCTTTATTTTCTTGAATTTCATACTTTTCGTTGTCTCTTAATAATAATTCTTGCTTTTATTTTATGTCTCGATTTTCATTGTTATATTCACATAAATTTATATTGCTACTCGTAAGTTTTTTCTCAAGTTTTATTTGAGCAGTTTGAATAATTGTTGATTCTTGAATCTTTAAACATAAAATAAATCACTATATAGTTTGGTTAATTGTTTGATAAATTACTAGATTACTTTTAAGAATCAAAGTATGAGAATAGAGTGGTAAAATGCATAACCAGTGGCGGAGCCACAATGGGGATTAAGGGGGTAATTGCCCCTTTAATTTTTTTTTAAAGATATTTTTTATATTAAAATTTTAATGTATTAACTTAACATGTTTAATTTTCTTTATTAACTTCTATTTAATCCGAGTTTTTTTATAATTATTGTCCTTGCCTCTCTTCCTTTTATAAAATTTCTCATCAAGTCCTAAACTATTAATTAGTTAAGTAAGTAGCCTTTTATACTTTATGCTTTATATTTTAGCTGAGTTTTCTTTATTTTTTCTATTTATTCCATTGTCTAATTTTAGTTTTATTCCTTAATAATTAGTTATTAAAAATGTTAGAGTTTATGATAATTTATGAATTTGTTAAATTAATATGTGGATGGATAATATTATATGCATATGAATATGAATTGAAATGAGTTTTGATGAATTAATATGTATTTTATTATGAATTTCACATGAAAATAATGATAATCAACTTGCTAATGATTAAAAATGAGGAACTGAACAACTCAAAAAATTAGGGACATAATAAAAAAATTAAAAAATATATATTAATATTCATATTTAATCCACTTGTATAAAACAATAAGTCAACAAAGAATTATTGCCAATAATTTCACTACTCCCTGAAAGATTTAGAAATAGATGAATGAAAGTTTAATTGTATATATTAAGAAAGAATATTTTTAATAAAATTAATAATAAAGTTATTATGAAGCAGTTTCAAAATATAAAAACTCGAAAACAATAATTATAATGTAAGTTTTTTTCATTTTAAAAATATTCTTAAATTAATTTTACTTGACATGAGTTAGTAAATGCATTTCAAATTGATTTCTTTATATATAACACATATCTATATAATATATAATATCAAGCATTTGTTAGTAATTTGCTTCCTTATTTAATTTTTTTTGGCTACGCTACTAGGCATAACAATATTATTAAAGTGAAAAATGTAATAAATTATGTGAAATAAGAGAGGAGTGAGTTTTATTGTGAGAATAAACAATATAAGGTTGTGAGTTTAAAGAGTAAAAATAATGTGATTCTTAAGGAAATAGTAAGAGAGGACAAAAAAGACTCTGATTCAGTTAATAAAGAAAAAAAGTCAATTGAAGCCAAGAGTAGAGAGAAGGAAATAAGGATGAGAAAAAAATAGTGTAGAAAATATAGGTAAACACTTAAGTTTCTATACAAATAAAAAAATGAGATCAGGAGTGCTTATTTTTTATATATATATCTATGATTTTATTTATATATAAGAAGATATATTTTAACAGTAATAATATTGATTCTTTTATTTCCAGTGTTGTTATATCTTTGTGACAAGAAGATGATATAGGACAATTAAGTTCGGATTTGAGCTTAATTTGTCTTATTGTGTAACTTTACACCAACAAACATAATTTTTTATCCAACTATTTAATCAAGCTGAAATTTTTTCAAAATCTTCAGATATATATATATATATATATATATATATATATATATATTTGTTAAAATTTCATGCCTATGATAGTTTGTTAAAGCTTTTTAATAAAGGTTCTAACTTGTTTTCAAGATTTTGTTATATATTTTCTAATGATATTTATAGTGGTTTGCCATTAATAAATGATGCAGTCAATAATAATATGATAAAGCATGGATATCTTATCCTTAGACTTGATATTTTTAATAAATCTTGTATGTTTAGTAAGATTGATTTAAAATTTGATGTTCAAATCAAGATGGAAAAAGGGATGGAGAGAAAAATAACTTTAAGATTAAATATGAATTGTTTAAATGGTTTGTCATATTGTTTAGTTTTACTATTATACATAGTAATTTAATGACATTGATGAATCATATATAGTGTGCATTTATATGTAGTTTTGGTTGATTACTTTGATGATATTAATAGTAAGAATTTAGGTAAGCATATTTTATGATTTTTGCTTAATATGTTACCAAAGAAATCTTATTAATATATATAGTTTATACATGTTTTGCAAACTTGTTGATATGCTCATGCAACTTGTTTAAAATCTTTAAATGAATTTATAAGGATTTAGTACATGCCTTGAATTTACCTTTCTAAGCTTTATATAATGTTTATATTTTACCTTGCTTAACTAGTACATTTTGTTTATTTAGTTGCTTTACAAACATATTATTTTGTTATTATTTTTTTACATATGAAGAGCCTAAATTTATTCATAAATATTTAACCTTTTTTTATATAGATTTAATCATATCTTCTACTCAAAATTTGATTACCCCAATCAATGTTGCTTTGGCTAGTATTATTTCAATAGTAGGATTCCATGACCACCATCTTTGGTGGTGCATAATAAGAAACCTATAAAGTTAAACAGGTTGAACTTCGAGAGGTGACAACAAAAGGTGTTCTATCTGATCACCTTGAACTTAGCAATTCTTGACTGAAAAAGCATCAAAGCTATTAGATGATGATTTTCATCCCACTACAGTTGTAGCTATGAATGCCTGGAATTATATTGATTTTGTGTATAAGAACTACATCTTGAATGGATTGGACAATACACTTTATAATGTCTATAGTTCAATAAAAAATGCAAGGACACCATGAAAAACTTTGAACAAAAATTACAAGGTTAAAGATGCTAGAATAAAGAAATTCATAGTTAATTTTTTTGGATTTCAAGATGTTGATTCAAAGAGAATGATAAGCCAAGTTAAAGAGTTTCAACTCATCTTGCATGATATACATGATGACGACATATCTTTAAACGATTCCTTTAAATGATTGCAATCATTGAAAAATTGCCATCATCTTGGAAAGAATTCAAGAACTACTTTAAGCATAAGCGTAAGGAAATAAGAGTTGAAGACCTTATTTTAAGGTTAAGGATAAGAGGGGATACAAGTTGTCAAAAAAAGTCAACTCTTCTAATTCCTTTAAAGAAAATATTGTGGTATAAGTTGCAAAGTCCTACAATTAAAATAAAAAGAAAATGCTTGTTATAAAAGACTAATAAATTGCCAAGATTTTTAATGGAAAATACTTTATTTACAATAAGAATGAGCATTTGGCCAATGATTACATAAATAAATGTCAGTAAGGGATTTAAAAAAGGATTACTCAAACCAATGTCATCAATGTTGATTACCTCATAAATAAACTTCTATAAATGAACTTATCTATTATTATTTTCAAAGTCTACATGATAAATAATCATAAGTAATCGTGGATTGACATTGATGTCATAAGATATGTATAAGCCGAGAAGATAATGTTTTCCACTAACAAATAAGTCGAAGGTTAAAAACCTATATATGAGAAACTCACCAACCTTTAAGTTACAAGGTGCGGGGAAGGTCATGTGAATTATATAAAAAGAATAATGCATCTTCTTTTTATTTGCTTAAGTCTTGTGATGTGTAGTTGACATATTAGATCATATGAATTATAATTCTATATGAAGGTTAACTAACCTCAAATTATTACTAAGTATAGTTTTTAATAAAAATCATAAATGTGAGATTTGGGTAGAATCTAAATTCATAAAAATTTCTTTAAAACAATTAAAAACATAGTTAACCTTTGGATTTATTTCATTCATACATCAATGATTTAAAATTTGTGCACATTAGAAGCATAAAAAAGTATTACATTATTTTTGTAGATGATTAAACATTACAAGAATGTAGTTGAAAATTAATATAATAAGAAAGGTGGAGAATATAAAATATTATTTGGTGAATTATGTTCATAAAATGGTATTATCCATTAAACTACTACTTCTTATTCACATAAAAAAAATAACATTGCGGAACAGGGATTGAACATTAAAAAAATAATGAATGTCATGTTAATAAGTTTATGAGCACCTCAGAACTTGTGGGCTAAGACAATTCTAACTGCTAGTTATGTATTTAATAAATTACCCTGACATGACCAAAAGATTGATGTCTTCTTCCAAGTGTAAGAGTGTCTAAGTCATAAATAACTCGACAAAACTAGGATCGAATCATAAGGAAGTTAACTATATAATAATAATAATAATAATAATGAGTTAAAGAGAATTTTCAGATGTGAGATTAATATGAGGATTAAAAAATGATGAAAACAAATGTCAAGGTTAGAGGATCCACTAATGGTATTTCAAATAAGTATAATATAAACACGTTTTATTACTTAATTGGAAACCACATACAAAGAAGGTTCTAATAAGATGGTTTATCATTAATAGCTCATTATAATTTATTAACATGATCAAATTAGTTATCTTATTTAAACAACATTAATATTTTTAAATATTGTCAAGAATTCATGATGTTAACTTATGTTAACAACAAATCAAATTTCTTTTATAACACAAGTATTGGTTATACCATACAATTACCTATAAAGGATCAAGTATTTATTATACCAAGTGTTATACAACACAAATCTTGATTAACCATTTAATAAGTAAGGTATTACTAATTAACAAGATAAAAATGATAAGACATGTTAATAGCAAACTTTCTTGGACGTAAGCATTGAAGTCCATATTGAGTTTATATTATACATATCCTAACACCATTAGTGAAACCTTTTCACTTTAAGATATTAAACTTAGCTAAATATTATGAAAAATAAAAGTATAAAGAAACACGATGAGAACATAATTATGTAAGTATAGTAAAGGAAATAAAAGACATAAATAAGATATTAATGAAACCATAACATGAAATAAAACTAGAATATTAAAACTACAAAGAAAAAAAGCAAGTAAAGAAATGATCTTGATCTGAAAATCAAGATGCCTAAATACATGAAAAATACCTTCTTTTATAGGCCAAAATTCATAATTATTAATTTGATGACTAATTATTGAGTGGATGGCCATCTCTTGACTTGATAACAATCCTTATCTTCTTCTCTGCCAAAAAGGTTATTATTAATAATATAATTTGAATAGATAGTCCTCATAAAAGTTCTGAGAAATTATATCAGCTTTCTAACAAAATAAAAATAAGGTTATTTGGTCATCTAAAGCTCAAGATATGGGCTGAACAGTGAATATTGTCTGGGCCGCAGGACAGATTCCAACTTTTCTTTTGTTATTATAATTTGAACTTGAAAATTATCCTTTTAAATCCTGGACTCTTCGTGAAAGTTTTAGGACTATATCTTAGCTTTCTATCCATATAAATCAGATCTAAATGAAGTTCTGCAACTCCAATTATGATTTAATAACCAAATGGTGTTCCAATTTGAATTCAAGTAGTATCTTTTTTCTAAGTTTTGTCATCTATTTATCTTCTCAATTTTAGTAGTTAAACTTATCAATCAATCCTTTGATTTATGTGATAGGCTGACATTTAAAATAAACATTTACCATAAATTAAAGGTATCTTATATTATCAAACTTATTATTATAAAACATGTTCTAGTTAAAGAGTCATTGATACTTCAAATGCAAAATGATGATATAAAACTTTGATAAAAATACACTTTTAAATGCTAATCATACCCCATAAAAATTTAGAAAAGATACCATATAAATTATAGAAAGGAAGAAAACTTTCCTACAAATACCTTAAAGTTCAATGGTGCAAAGGTAGCAGTATCTGATCCTAAAAAAATCAAGATAAGACCTATAATTATGAATCATGTATATGTTAGAAATGTTTATAGTAATAGTATGTATTGATTTCTCATATATAAGTCAAGTATTGAGAATATTCATCCTAATATGATAAAGGAATCAATGAAAGTTATATTCTTTAAAAATATATTTCTATTTAAAGAAGCGAAGAAAATCATTCACTTAAAAAAATGTGATACAATCATGACTATAAGAAATAATATTTTATGATTTAGGATGAACATCCTCAGACAACTAATTTAAATTTTAGGTTTAATAAAGTAATAAAATCAGTACATGAAAAATTTATAAGTGATAAATTGCATAAACTTCCTGATTTGCTGAAATAACTATTTAAAGGAAAAATTTTATAATTTAGGGTGAAAATAGTTGGAAAACAAAAACAATAATATAGTGGAATAATAATAAATTTATGTATGGTGTTTACACATAAAACATTGATTAATGGTATAAGTCTTATTATAATTGCTCTATTTTGATAAAAAAAAAATAGTGAAAACTATTAGAAAAATCTTATTATGATTATGAATAAGAGTTATTAATGAATTAATTTAAAAATATTGATGATTTAAGTAAATAAAATACAATGTAAATTTGGATTTTGGATCATACTAAAATTTAATGTGGAGTATCTTGACATATTGATTTATCTTGGGTTAAAATTTTAAATCAATTAGAGTTTGGAAAAGCCTCATCATAGTGGTGATGGTCGGATAAGAAAATACATGAAAAGCTTTTGAATTATTTTCAATAGCAATTTTTTAAATATGGATATAAGTTCATCCTTTCCTTTTTATAAGAAAAGTCATCAACCATTAAAGATGAAAAACAAAAGTTCAAATTTCTATTATATTCACCATAAATCTTACTTGTTCTTTCAAAGAGAAGGCTTGGATGAGTATTGTAAGTAAGTTTTAAAGGGAGAAACAATCCAAACTAGGAAGTTTAGAATAGCAAGGAATTGGAAGTTTGTTGTTTAGAGTGAGAAAATGTGAAATTTAAAGGGAAATAAAAAATTCTTGGGATTTAGTGCAAATGGCATATTAAATTATGATTGATTGATTGTGGCAAGATATTCCTTTTACATTAATTGTATTTTTCTTATAAATTTTCTATAAACCTAGGTTTTATGTGTAAATAGTGATTAGAAAGTGAAGTGGTGAAATTATTGGTCGATTATGATTTAGATTACATTATGATGAGGGACTTGAAGAAGAATTGCAAATAAATTATGGGAATTTATTCTCTATTATGGCTAGCCACAATGGAGATTTTAGGGTCATGGAAATTTGATAAAATTATGAAATATTGTTGCTAGGAATGTTGAATATTAGTTTTGGAAGTCTTAATGTTATCTATTAAAAATTTACTTATAATGTTCATGTATTTGAATGATGGAAAGCTTGGAATTTCATAAGCTTGTTGGTTTAATGTGTTCATTGGTATGAAAATATAAAATGGGGAGAAATTATGAATACATCAAATTATTTACAAATGATTGGAGAGTTTAATGGTATAAGGTTTGAGTGATTGAGTTTATTTTTTAAAAGAAAATTGTTAAAGAGTATTAATTGAAATTTTGAGATGTATAGAGGTTTCTACGATTGAATTTCGTTAGTGATATGAGTATTAATTATTATTGTTTGGGAGTTGTAGGAGAAAAGATTAAGGTGGACCCAACTTCTACAAGCTTGGATAGTAGGAGCTTCACATAAGAGATTACCCTTTCTTGCTCTTTTTAATTATTTAAAATGCTTGTATAGTTGTTAGATTTTTAATGTATATTTAATTGTGTTGCATGAAATTAGAAAAAGAAAATATATGTGTTTTGTAATCGATCGCAAAAGCAATGATACTACATGTGATTGGTAATCAACTGTAACAATAGTAATAAGTATTGAGTTTGTGAACAATCGTAATGAATATTATTTTTGTGAATGACCGCAATGACGATAATTGTCGTGTGTTTTGAATTAACCACAATGGTAGACCCTGTAATGTGTGACAAAGCTGACCATTTGGACTGAAGCTATAACGTGTGAGAAAGTTTACCATCTAGAAAGAAACTAATGAGATTTAATAGTATTGTAGTCAAATATTTGGACATAAATTATGGATACAAATATAGTATGCCATTTAGATGAAGACTAATGAGATTTGATGGTATCATAATTGAACATTTGGGTGTAAACTATGGGTACATATATGGTCTGTTGTTTGAACATAAACTAATAAGATTTGATGGTATCATATTCAGATTTTTGGATGTAAAATATGATACAGATATAGTTTGCTATTTAGACAAAGACTAATGTAAGTGATAAATATCATACTCGACCACTTGGATAAAGTCTCAAATAATTTTGTAAAAATAATGTCTATAAAGAAGAGAATTAATACAAATAAATTATGCTTATAGGACAAGATAGTAAAATTATGTAAACTATGCCTACAGGGTATATAATTGTGTTTTAAATATATGGTAATTAAATGGAATACAATGGTGAAAATTATAATACAGAAAATTGAATGGACTACAATGATGAATTTTAATATGTGATATTTGAATGGATTAAAATGATGAAATTTAACTTGTGATATATAAATTGTCCATAATAGGTGAATTTATTATATGGTATTTGAATATGCCATAAATAGACACAAGAAAAATATGATATGAAAAAAATATTTGAATATGTTATAAATAAAAACAAGGAAGATATTGAGATAGAAAAATAATTGAATATGTTATAAATGGGCACAAGAAAAATACTAAGATGAAAAGATATTGTAATGTTCCATAAATGAATATAAAAATAATTGTATTGGCAAAATAATGAATTATTCCATAAATAAGCATAAAAAATATTTGAGTTGGAAAAATAATAATGAGACTTGCCACATATGGACACAAGAAACATTTAAGTTAGAAGAAAATATCAAAATTACTATAAATGAGTTTATGAAATATTAAAGATGAAAGACATAATTAAAAGGGTCATATTAGGCATAAAGTACATGAGAATGAGAAAAATGTATGTATAAGTAAAAAATTAACTTAAAGTACATTAAGTTTTTTTTTAAAAAAATTATATAGATAAAATGACAAACCAACAAAATTAGTTGGTCAAAATGAAATAAAAGCTTGGGAAAGATGCAAAGTGACACAACTAAAAGATTGATGTCTTCTACCAAGTGCAGGAGTGTCGAAGTAATAAATAACCCGACAAGACCGGGGTCGAACCACAGAGAGGTTAATTGTACAAATTATAAACGACAATAGTACA
>NW_011499877.1:809151-859808 GCF_000495115.2 Populus euphratica | reverse complement strand
TTCAAGTGCAAAATGATGATATAAAACCATGATAAAAATGCACTTTTAAGTATTAATCACAAAGACATATAATTATAATGGAGAGACAAAATATAGCAGTGATTAAGGGTGTTGTGAAATATTAACATAGCATAAATGTGCTTATATGATTGTTACACCTGACATCGTGATTGCCTTAAAAATTTAAATATATCATGAAAAGAATGGATTTCTGGTATCCTATTCTTTGATATGGAATAGTTTGTTTTAAGGAGTCACCACTTAGTATTATGGTTACTAGGAACCTTGACTGGTCAGCAGAAATTCTATGGTACGGGACTGATTACGCAAAAGGAAAGATATTATTACCCCTTAAACGTCCTGCCTGAGGCAGGCTGCATTGTTGGTTTTGTCATAAATTGCTAACATTTTATTGGTTTATGCAATGATGGTTTTGCGTGTAATATTCCTGACTATAGCGTTTGTGAATATTTAACTACAGATATTTCCAACTCTGGCGTTGGTAAATATTACGTAGCTATAAAATAAATTTAAATCCGTATTTTTTTTAATTCCTGACTCTAACATCTGTGAATAAACAAAATAAATTTATTTTTACGCATACACAATTTTTTTATGTAGCTAAATAGAATAAAATAAAATAAATTTACATTAGTATTTTTATTCATAACTCTGGCGTCAGTGAATAAATCAATAAATTTATTTTATTTTATCTTTTGTTTTTCATGCACATTTTTTATTTTTATGTAACTAAATAAAATGCAATGAAATAAATTAGTATTTTTATTCATAACTCTGGCGTCAGTGAATAAATCAATAAATTTATTTTATTTTATCTTTTGTTTTTCATGCACATTTTTTATTTTTATGTAACTAAATAAAATGCAATGAAATAAATTAGTATTTTTATTCTGACTCTTGCGTTAATAAATAAAAAACAATAAATTCATATTTATTTTTTATTTATGCATACATAATTTTTATTATTTTTTTATTTTTTATATTTTTGGGTTGGGTCCAACTCAACCCATTTGGGCTGGGCTGGACCTAGCCAGCCCAGCCCGGTCACTGACCTATGCCAGTGACTTGGCTGGGCTAAGCAACACGCACACGCTAACGCACGCGTGTTACTACACTGTGCAAGTGAATTAAAATTCAGTAGATGCTAATTCACTAAAATAGAAGAAGAGGTCGCTTACTTGTTCTGCTGGGGGTGATGGAGACGATGACGAAGCTCTGGCTGGCCGGAGGCGATGGAGACTGTCGAAGCTCTGGCTGGCCGTCACTACCCCCTCTGCTCTGCTTCTCCTTCTGCTTTGTTCTTGTGATCCTGCGAATGGTTGGTTCTCGTACTTCTGGTATTTGATCGATCTCCTATGCTCCCTCCTCTGTTCGGGGGGAAGAAGGGAAGGTGGTGCAACCGGAATCGCGGCTGGCACTAGTCTGGAAGAAGACGATGATGAAGGTGCAGTGGCTGCCAAAATTTGCTTTCCTATCTGTATAATCTCTGTTTATTCTCTTGTCCCTAATTTCTGTTCTTTTTTTTCGCTTCTGTTTTTACGTTGTTTCCTTTTGCTTCCCCTATTTTCTTCATCCTCACTCCCTCGGTTCTATTTTTTTTTTATTTATGAATTTTCTCTCAATCGCTCCCCTGTTATGTTTTGTTGTCTGCCATTCGTGGCCCTCTTCGTTTTCTGGGTTTTTCCTCTGGGTTTTACTTGAGTTTTTCCCTTTTTTTTGCTTTGTTTTTTTTTTTTTCTTTTGATGTTTTGTTGTTCCTCCTCTAGTTTCTGGGTTTATTTTTCTTCGTTTTTATCGCTGTGTTTTTTTTTTGTTCTTCCCTCCCCCCTTTTACCTTTGTTTTGCTCTGCCTTTCATAGAGCCAGAGAGCTTGCCCCTAAAACCAGTCCCTGTTACAGTCCTGCATTTAAAGGACTGTTAATCAATCCACGAGTGGGATCCTGGGCAAAAGAAGTGGTCCATGATCTAATCAAATTGCTGCTGTTTTCCCTGTTGAATAGGCTTTCTTCGCACGAAATGGAAGGGATAATGAACAACTCTTCAAAACGGCGTCGTTTGTGTCCTTGGGAATGACTATTTTTCACTTTGGTCCCTGAACTTCTGACATTTATCAATTAGGTCCTTGATTTCATTAATTAAATAATTTCAAGTCCAATTAAGTCCTCAAACTTCTAAATTATGTGTTTATCTTAACCCCATTGTCAACTATATTTAATTTTTATTATTTTGTTATTGGGTAATGACAAGGATGAAATATGACATAGATAAAATACAATGGGGATAAGGAACATGATATGGAAAATGTTGAAATAATTTTGATGAACATAAAAGAAGTGGGTGAAAAATTATATTAAAATGAGCCATGAAATAAATGATAAATAAAAAAATAGTTACATGTGTAATGACATTAATTGAATGTGTTTAACAAGGAAAAAAAGAGTTTATCAGTTGTTGTCCAAGAAGTATTAAATTAAAAAAACACATGGATTGACATACTTATTGAAGGATTAATGATATTGATTTTGTTTATTTGATTGTAAATGTAGTACCCATAAATTTCTTGTATAAAACAATTAGAAAGATATTAATTATATGAAAAGTTCAGGGCGTTTTATATTCTTTCTTTTCCCCTTTACTTCATGCTAGTTAGTATGATTCATGTATATATAAATTCCCATGAATTATTAGGGTAAAGAAAAAGGACCATCAATACAAAAATAACACTTTCTCTTCGCATTCGTTATATATCATATATAACCTTTAAGTCAACATTCCTTTTATATCTGTACTAATTTAAGCATCGTAGGATCCCTTACATGATACTTGAGACTTATTTTTAAGAACTTATGAACCTTTAACCAAGCTCTTATTCATCAATTCTCAAAGCCCATCAATTTACTATGAAAAAACCTTGATGTCGTCATAAGTTTGCTCCAAACTTTAGACTTTGTCATGTTGTTTTTTCATAAAACATTAAGATTGTTATGCTCTATAAAAAAAAAAAAAGATTTTGAATTTCAAGAATAAGCATTAAACGAGGATGAGAGAAAAAAAAAAGAGAAATAGTATAAATATACTTTAAAACCTCTAAAAGATTCATCTTAAATAGTAAGAAAATGAGAGTAACCAACTTCTTTAGGTAATAAAAAACATTACCAGAAGCTTTATATTTTTTCCACCATGTTAATAGCACAACCAATATTGATAAAAAAAAAAACCCTTATAAAGTAAGTATCAAGATGGTTACAAAATAGACTATCCAGAAAGTTTTTATATATATTAAGCTTTACCCATCTTCGTTATGGAAGAATCTAGAGACTAAACGAATATGTTAATTAATATTAAGATTATTAGTAGTAAAGACTAGTTTACGGCCATTAAAATCTTGTCTAACTTGCCAAATATAAGCATAAAAAAACATATATTCCCTATATAAAAACCTCTCATTATTTACTCTTTCAAATAGTCTAACAAGAATTTATAAAAAAACAAGCAATATAAAAACTCTTCATTGTAGTTAATATAAAGCCAATCATAAAAGTAACCATTCAAACTTGTGTAACATGAAAACAGTCTCTTAAAAGATGAAGGACAACCTCATTAATAGAGTGATATATAGGACAAAGATATGTATAGGTTAAACCCTTATCAAATTGAACTCTATATATCAACAATTAATCCCAAACACCTAAATAGATTAAGTACTTGTGCTTCTAGGCAACAACTAGCTATTAAATCCAAGATTAGCTAGTCATGCATATTGTAAGACAAACTTTTATGACATGTTGATGCCATATTTAACGGTATATGAGTATGTTAAAGTTTAGACTAAATCAATGATGATCCTTACACCCACCACAAATGCATGGGCCATGATAAATATAATATATCAAAAGAGTATCATTTTCACAAGAAAGAGATTCAAGTATCAATATATAAAATCCTATATATTATTTAGACAATCCTAAATTGTTATTGACACCAAATTTTTTACTTAAAAAATCAAATAAGAAAGGTTTATAGGGCTTGGATTTCATCAATTAAATTTCTTCAATAAGTTTAAACCTGGTTGCCTGCATTAATATTTTGCTAATTACAATGACCAAATTCTCAAGTTTTATTTCAAGGTATAACACCTATATTTATATTATTTTTATATATATTATCGTGATAATAAAAATTAATATAAATTCATTATACTTTGTGAAATTCTTAAATATAGGTCATAAAATTATGTATTTATTTCTAAACTACACTGTTAAGGTGAACTAACATTGAAATTTAAAATTTGTTACTTCTTTCAACATTTTAAGAATGTAATTCATGGTCAATAAATTACAGGAATAAAATTTGAAATCATCGAATTGCAATTAACAAAGGATGTTCAATACAACTATATTCATACCATGTAAAAACTTCAACGACTACATCATATCAAAACTTCAATGACTACATCGTTGCCCTAGAATAAAAAAACTAACAAATCATAATTAATAAAATAATCTAATTATTTCTCAAATATAAACTCAATTTTAACAATCTTAATAGCAATTCAACAAATAAAAAAATAGAAAGAGAAAAAAAAACTCTATAATTATAGAAATTACAACTTCTCTTTCCCTATTTTTTACAAATATTTTTGTTTTTTACTCTAATTTAAAAACTTATTGTCCATATCTGTAGTTGAAAATCCAATTCATTTAAAAAAAATTCTCATTTTAAATTTTAAAACAAATTTCTCCACCTAACAAAGTGAAAAGACCAAAAGACCCCTGGGTGCATACTTAATTTTTTATTTAAAAGATAAACTTATTATTTTATTGTATTTCAAAAGAATAAAAAGATCCCTTTATGTTAGTTTTAGAACTCTTAACTTGGAGGATAATTAGATAACTTTACTATGTTTAAAGATAAATATAAAAAATAACTATATTCCTAATCAATCCTTTAATGATTAAGGAGTTATAAAAAAAGTTTAAAATGCATCTAATATCAAAGAATTTATTTTTTACTATAAAAATAAAATAATAATTACATTGTAATAATCAACAATAAATATATCTACAGCCATAATAAATTTAATTTTTATTTTAATTTTTTTTGTCATATCATATCATAGAAACATTGTCATCTCATAGTTGTTGCCATCCCTTATAAATATTAAAGATGAAAGACATAATTGAAAGGGCTATATTAGGTATAAGGTATATGAGAATGAAAAAAATGTATGTGTAAGAAAAAATGAATTTAAAGTATATTGAGTATTTTAAAAAAAAAATTATATAGATAAAATGACAAATGAATAAAATTAGTTGATCGAAATGAAATAAAAGCTCAGGAAATATACAAAGATATATAATTATAATAGAGAGACAAAATATGACATTGATTAACGGTGCTGTGAAATAGTAGCATAGCATAAATGTGCTTATAAGATGAAATAAGACATAGATATGAAAAATGTTGAAATAATTTTGATGAACATAAAAGAAGCGGTGAAAAATTATATTGAAATGAGCCATGAAATAAATGGTAAATCAAGAAGTAGTTACATGTCTAATGACATAAATTTAATATGTTTAGCGAGAAAAAAAAAGAGTTTATCAGTTGTTGTTTAGGAAGTATTAAATTAAAAAACACATGAATTGACATATTTATTGAAGAATTAATGATATTGATTTTGTTTATTTAGTTGTAAATGTAGTAATCAAGATTATGTAAATACTTATGTTAATTTTTATGATCTTGTGTGTTTTACAAGTTTTTTTTTTGAAGGCCTTGATGCTTTTAAAAAATTCTATTAAGCTGCTTAACCTTCACTATTATATTGGTCTTGATGTTATATAATGATTGTATTATAGACAAGTTTATGCATGTAATTTATAAGACATTGTAATGGCACTAGTATTTAAGTATAAATTATATATTAATGTACTTGTGGTTATAATTATTGAAAAGTGAACTTGATGATGTCTTTATGATATATAAAAAATACTCATAAATTTCTTGTATAAAATAATTAAAAAGATATTAATTGTATAAAAAGTTCAGGGCATTTTATATTCTTTTTTTTACCCTTTACTCCATGCTAGTTAGTATGATTCATGTACGTATAAATTCCCATTAATTATTAGGACAAAGAAAAAGGACCATCAATACAAAAATAACACTTTCTCTTAGCATTCATTATATATCATATATAACCTTTAAGTCAACATTCCTTCTATATTTTTACTAATTTAAGCATCGTAGGGTCTCTACATGTTATTTGAAACATATTTTTAAGATCTTGTGAATCTTTAACCAGGCTCTTATTCATCAACTCTCGAAACCCATCAATCTATCATGGAAAAACCTTGATATCTTTATAAATTTGCTCCAAACTTTAGACTTTGTCATGTTGTTTTTTCATAAAACATTGAGATTTTGAGATTGTTATGCTCTATAAAAAAGGATTTTGAATATTAAGAATAAGCATTAAACGAGGATGAGAGAAAAAAAGAGAAATAATATAAATACGCTTTAAAACCTCTAAAAGATTCATCTCAAATAATAAGAACATGAGAGTAACCAACTTCTTTAGTTAATAAAAGACCTTGCCATAAGCCTTAGATTTTTTCCACCATGTTAATAACACAACAATATTAATAAAAAAAAACCTTATAAAGTAAGTATCAAGATGGTTTCAAAATAGACCATCCAGAAAGTTTCTATATATGTTAAGCTTTACTTATCTTTGTTATGGAAGAATCTAGACACTAATCGAATAGGTTAATTGATATTAAAATTATCAGTAGTAAAGACTAATTCACGACCATTAAAATCATGTCTGACCTGCCAAATATAAGCATGAAGAAACATATATTCCTATATGAAAACCTCTCATTATTTTTACTCTTTCAAATAGTCTAACAAAAATTTATAAAAAATCAAGCAATATAAAAGCTCTACATTGCAATTAATATAAAGCCAATCATAAAACTAATGATTCAAACTTGTATAACATGAAAACAATCTCTTAGAAGATAAAGGACATGCTCTTGAATAGAGTGATCTATAGGACAAAAAGATGTACAGTTGAAACCCTTGTCAAATTGAACTCTATATATCAACAATCAATCCCAAACACCCAATTAGATCAAGTACTTGTGCTTTTAGGCAACAATTAGCTATTAAATCCAAGACTAACTAGTCATATACACTGTAAGATAAACTTTTATGATATGTTAATACTAAATTTAATGGTATACAAGTACGCTAAAGTTTAGACTAGATCAATGATGACCCTTTGACCCACTACAAGTGCTTGAATCATGATAAATAGAATATATCAAAAGAGTATCATTTTCACAAGAAAATGATTCAAGTACCAATATATAAAATCCTATATATTATTTAGACAATCCTAAATTGTTGGGATTGACAACAAAATTTTCTACTTGAAAAATCAAATATGAAATGTTCCCAGAGCTTTGAGTTTAAACCTGGTTACTTGCATTAATGTTTTGCTAATTACAATGACCAAATTCTCAAGTTTTATATGTGATATCTTATTTCAAGATATAACACCTACACCTATATTATTCTTATATATATCATTGTGATAATAAAAATTAATATTAATTCATTATATTTTGTGAAATTCTTAAATATAAGTCATAAAATTGTGTATTTATTTCTAAACTACACTACTAAGGTTTGATGAATTCATGAACTAACATTAAATTTTAACTTTTATTACTTCATTCAACATTTTAAGAATGCAATTCATGGTCAATAAATTACAAGAATAAAATTTGAAATCATCCAATTACAATTAACAAAGGATGTTCAATACAAGCATATTCAAATCATGTCAAGACTTGAATGACTACATCGTATCAAAATTTTAATGATATAATAAAATAATCTTGTCAAACATAAACTAATTATTAAGAAAGCTAGCAAATCATAATTAATAAAATAATCTAATTATTTCTCAAATATAAACTCAATTTTAACAATCTTAATAGCAATTCAACAAATAAAAAAATAGAGAGAGATATAGAAATTACAACTTCTTTTTCTCTATTTTTTTCAAATTTATGATCTTGTGTGTTTTACAAGTCTTTTTTTGAAGGCCTTGATGCTTTTAGAAAATTCTATTAAGCTGCTTAACCTTCACTATTATATTGGTCTTGATGTTATATAATAATTGTATTATAGACAAGTTTATGCATGTAATTTATAAGACATTGTAATGGCACTAGTATTTAAGTATAAATTATATATTAATGTACTTGTGGTTATAATTATTGAAAAGTGAACTTGATGATGTCTTTATGATATATAAAAAATACTCATAAATTTCTTGTATAAAATAATTAAAAAGATATTAATTGTATAAAAAGTTCAGGGCATTTTATATTCTTTTTTTTACCCTTTACTCCATGCTAGTTAGTATGATTCATGTACGTATAAATTCCCATTAATTATTAGGACAAAGAAAAAGGACCATCAATACAAAAATAACACTTTCTCTTAGCATTCATTATATATCATATATAACCTTTAAGTTAACATTCCTTCTATATTTTTACTAATTTAAGCATCGTAGGGTCTCTACATGTTATTTGAAACATATTTTTAAGATCTTGTGAATCTTTAACCAGGCTCTTATTCATCAACTCTCGAAACCCATCAATCTATCATGGAAAAACCTTGATATCTTTATAAATTTGCTCCAAACTTTAGACTTTGTCATGTTGTTTTTTCATAAAACATTGAGATTTTGAGATTGTTATGCTCTATAAAAAAGGATTTTGAATATTAAGAATAAGCATTAAACGAGGATGAGAGAAAAAAAGAGAAATAATATAAATACGCTTTAAAACCTCTAAAAGATTCATCTCAAATAATAAGAACATGAGAGTAACCAACTTCTTTAGTTAATAAAAGACCTTGCCATAAGCCTTAGATTTTTTCCACCATGTTAATAACACAACAATATTAATAAAAAAAAACCTTATAAAGTAAGTATCAAGATGGTTTCAAAATAGACCATCCAGAAAGTTTCTATATATGTTAAGCTTTACTTATCTTTGTTATGGAAGAATCTAGACACTAATCGAATAGGTTAATTGATATTAAAATTATCAGTAGTAAAGACTAATTCACGACCATTAAAATCATGTCTAACTTGCCAAATATAAGCATGAAGAAACATATATTCCTATATGAAAATCTCTCATTATTTTTACTCTTTCAAATAGTCTAACAAAAATTTATAAAAAATCAAGCAATATAAAAACTCTACATTGCAATTAATATAAAGCCAATCATAAAACTAATAATTTAAACTTGTATAACATGAAAACAATCTCTTAGAAGATAAAGGACATGCTCTTGAATAGAGTGATCTATAGGACAAAAAGATGTACAGTTGAAACCCTCATCAAATTGAACTCTATATATCAACAATCAATCCCAAACACCCAATTAGATCAAGTACTTGTGCTTTTAGGCAACAATTAGCTATTAAATCCAAGACTAACTAGTCATATACACTGTAAGATAAACTTTTATGATATGTTAATACTAAATTTAATGGTATACAAGTACGCTAAAGTTTAGACTAGATCAATGATGACCCTTTGACCCACTACAAGTGCTTGAATCATGATAAATAGAATATATCAAAAGAGTATCATTTTCACAAGAAAATGATTCAAGTACCAATATATAAAATCCTATATATTATTTAGACAATCCTAAATTGTTGGGATTGACAACAAAATTTTCTACTTGAAAAATCAAATATGAAATGTTCCCAGAGCTTTGAGTTTAAACCTGGTTACTTGCATTAATGTTTTGCTAATTACAATGACCAAATTCTCAAGTTTTATATGTGATATCTTATTTCAAGATATAACACCTACACCTATATTATTCTTATATATATCATTGTGATAATAAAAATTAATATTAATTCATTATATTTTGTGAAATTCTTAAATATAGGTCATAAAATTGTATATTTATTTCTAAACTACACTACTAAGGTTTGATGAATTCATGAACTAACATTAAATTTTAACTTTTATTACTTCATTCAACATTTTAAGAATGCAATTCATGGTCAATAAATTACAAGAATAAAATTTGAAACCATCCAATTACAATTAACAAAGGATGTTCAATACAAGCATATTCAAATCATGTCAAGACTTGAATGACTACATCGTATCAAAATTTTAATGATATAATAAAATAATCTTGTCAAACATAAACTAATTATTAAGAAAGCTAGCAAATCATAATTAATAAAATAATCTAATTATTTCTCAAATATAAACTCAATTTTAACAATCTTAATAGCAATTCAACAAATAAAAAAATAGAGAGAGATATAGAAATTACAACTTCTCTTTCTCTATTTTTTTCAAATATTTTTATTATTTACCCTAATTTAAAAAGTCGTTATCCATATCTGTAGTTGAAAATCCAATCCATTTATATTCAATTCTCATTTTAAATTTTAAAATAAATTTCTCAGCCCATTAGAGTGAAAAGATTAAAAGGTCCCTAAACGCATGCTTAATTTTTTATTTAAAAAATAAATTTGTTGTTATTTTATTGTATTTCAAATAAAATAAAAAGATCTCTTTATATTAGTTTTAGAATTCTTAATCTGGAGGATAATTAGATAATTTTATTATATTTAAAAATAAATATAAAAGATAACTATATTTCTATTTAGTTCTTTAATGATCAAGGAATTGTGAGAAAAGATTGAAATACATTCAATATTAAAAAAATTAATTTTTTAATATAAATGTAAAATAATAATTATATTATAGTAATGAACAATAAAATATATCCATGGCCATAATAAATTTGATTTTTATTTTAGTTATTTTATTTTATTTATTTTTGGCCACATCATAGAAACATGACCACGTTATAGTTATTGCCATCCCCTACCGTGTGAAAGTTGCCGTTCATGATATCTATGATATGAAAAGGACAACATGATTTGATACCCACGGATTTCATACGCCATGAAAATGATATGGCCAGGTGATTGACGCAAGCAACTCGGTAAGCTAAGGCATATAGTATTAATCTTGTACCCAACAACCTCTAAGATATGCTGTAGGATTTCTCAAATCGAATGACTTCCTTCCGCACACAATCTATGAATCCAAAGATTTTTTTTTTTTTTCCTAGATTTTTACTCCGGTGGCCGACGCATGTCCACAATTTATCTCTTTAAAAAAATTAAAAAACATAAGATAAGGACGGTGATAGGACGGAAAAAGATTGGGAGCCGGTGGACGGAACCCAAAAAGATAAAAAATCCAAGGACTGGACTTGTCCTTACTGACAAGAGAGAGGAAGAAGAATGGACGGGGCTTCGAAAAAGCAAAGCATGGAAACCTGAAAAATCATTTTCTTGACAAAAACACAACATTTACATCATCCTTTTCTTACTTAACCGATTTGTGTTGGGACAACTCAAGACAACCTTAACTTCTTCATCATTTGCCCACATGTGACTTGCACCCCCCCGACCACCCGAGTTTCCACTTATACCCTTCTCGAAATTACCTAATCCAACTACCTACCCTCCATGTAGCCCTATCATACCCCACCCGAACCCCCCCCGGAAAAAAGGCAAAAAAAAAAAAAACAAATTTAAGCCATACATATCTCTGGCCCGACATTTATATTTGGTAATAAATTAAAATAGGCCTGGAAAAAAGAGAGTCAAAGACAAGTACCTTCCCATCCCTTAAATTCGGTTAACAGTAACAGTCAGGTTTTTTGTTTTGATATTTTAATCGATAAATAATAATCACCACCACTGGTATTCTCTAAAAATCCTAGTTCCCTCACAGTCGGGTGACATTAACACATTATTAAACTACCCGAAGCCCTGCCCAATCTGCCCGCCTCTGCTCTACCAAGTACCCGAGAAGTACTCCACCTCTCCTTTTGCCGTCTCTCTCTCCCCCTTTTTTCTTATTTTAGGTTTATTTCTCCTCGATACTCTCTCTCTAGATTCTCGATTTTCTCTCTCTAAATCGAAGCGGGGTCTCGGGATTTTCTCTCAGTTTAACGGATCTGGAGATATAATTGGATCGTTTGATGGAAGGAATCGCAGTTATTTTCGATTAGGGAAAAAAAAGAAATTAGGGTTTCGATTAGCTAATGGTGAATTGAAGAAGCTAGGGTTTGTTTTACCGGATCTATATAGAATCGGTTGAATAAGCGAAGACAGAAGTTTGGGTTTTGGGTTTTATTTCTTGGAAGGAGAGTGGTGGATTGATGGTACTCGAGGGGGAAAATGCAAGGCTATGCTGCATGGAAGGGAAGGTGAGGAGAGGAAAAAGGATCATCGGCACATGTGGACAGGTCCCACACGTGGTAATTCTGCTGTAGCTGGTGATGATGTTTCTAATTCGTTTTTCAAGGTAATTCTTCTTCTTCTTTTTTTCCTGTCTTAATTTTTGGGGTCCTTTTTTTATTTAACATTTTGGGGTTTTGATTTGTTTGTTTGGCGGGACAGGATGGAGGGTTAATTGGGTTTTGTGCATTTGTGGGATTGAGAGGGGTAGTGGATCAATTTTATTGTAATTCTATGTTATCTGGACTGTATTGGTGGATGATTTGGATCAACGATTGCAATGGGAAAATTGCCTGTGTGATATAGGAACTTTCGGGAGATTAGCTTGACTTTGAGAGTTTTGATTTTCTTTGATTGGTGTTGACATTGAGACTCCATGACTGTGCTTTGGCGATATATATTTTATGGAGTTTGTATTGGGTTTCTTGGTGCTGATGCTGCTATTCTTACACTGATTGTCTATGGAGTTTTTATAGGGTTTCTTGGTGCTGATGCTCCTATTCTTACACTGATTTTATGGTATTCTGGGACGTGTTGAGTTATTACAGGGTTTTTGTAATGTATGGGCACAAATTGGTGTGCCGAAATCGAAGGGTTTCTCTTTTGTTTATGTTTTAAGGACTTTTCTTGAACTTTGGGCAAAATTGGGTTGCTGGAAAATCTTTTTCCTGGATTTATGAATTAAAAAAAGAGCCAGGCTGGTATATGGTTTATAGTAAAAAAGGTGATACATGTGCTGTTGTTGTTGAGCTAGTTAGCTTCATCCTCAAAATGGTATTAATTCTGAGTATATAGCTCCTGTAAGCATGGATGCAATTTGAGATATGTTGCTGTTGCAATTCATCAACAAGTTCATGATGTGGAAAAGTTGCAGAAATATATAAACTGTCAGTTGTGGATTTTCTTGGGGTTGATTGGTTAAATTGTCTATATTTCATGTTTTCGCTGATTAAATTGCCAAAGCATACCCCCATTCCTTCATTAGAGAAAGGCATGCCCCTTTTTTCATGTTTTAATTTCAGTCCCATTACTCCTATGGATAAAAGCTGTACCAGCTGTCGAAATTATTTTTACCTCAGTTCTTGTAAGATAGCTTCAGTAAATATGGATTTGTAATTGGTTACATGAGTTTAGAGTGGATGCAGGTGTTATACAATTTTTAGCATTAGATAGCTAAAGGTTTGGCTTGGCATTGAGCTGTATACAGGTATATTTGCATTAAGGTTTGGTTTGCAAAGATTTGTCTTGGAATCATTGATATGGGGTCTGTACTGTTTGTGTCTCTTGATTGTGAAGATTTTAATTACAGGATGCTCTCATGCTATTGGATCCCTGGGGCCTTCTTAGTATCTAAATAGTTTAGGAAGGGGTTGTGTGACTCTTGTAGAAGTTTCTTTCTTGAAATCAAATATCTTGTAGAAGTATCTAAATAGTATGTGATATCTGGTTGGGCTAGAGACTTTTGGGTAAGGTGCTTTAAAATTCAACGGGTTAAATAATTGATAATTTCCAAAATTGTGAGTTTATGTAATAATTCCCATCACTCTCTGCTGTCACACGTGTGCTAATTTTAACTGCCCACCATTGCTTGGAACAAAAAAGTCAGTTTTTCTTCCTTTGAAACGTTTTTTTTTTCTTTTTCATTCAAAGTTTTGTTTCCTCGTGTATACAAGCTGAAACCAGAGTGATTCAATGAAATCTTTGTCGCCCTTGATGACTTCTTTCAGGTTTTCATATGAGAATTTTCACTGAACGATGATTAAGTTAGCTTTATTGATTTGATTTTGTTAAGTGCTTAATTATTGAAACCGAGAGAGGATGGTTTGTCTATTTACTGAAGCTGGAGCTTTTGAATCCACAAAATTATAAATTTTGATCAAAATTTTAGAATAATTAGGTAGTATAATCAAGTAATGATATTCCATTTTATTGTTTTGCCAAAGGTCTTTTTTGACAAGTTGTTCTGCATCTCTGTATTTGTGTAATGTTTATTTATTCTTATTGAAATGATGATGCAATTTTGTTTAGTTCTTTTTTACTATACAAATTGCATAATAGTTCACCAAAACTCCCATTTTGTATTTTCCCCTAACAGGATGGACGCAAGATCAGTGTTGGAGATTGTGCTTTGTTCAAACCACCCCAGGACTCCCCACCATTCATTGGAATAATTCGTTGGTTGACTAACGGTAAAGATAACAAGTTAAAGTTAGGTGTAAATTGGCTTTATCGACCTGCTGAAGTAAAGCTTGGCAAAGGCATCCTATTGGAAGCTGTGCCAAACGAAATATTCTATTCCTTTCATAAGGATGAAATTCCTGCTGCATCACTACTCCATCCGTGTAAAGTTGCCTTCCTTCCAAAAGGTGTTGAACTTCCTTCAGGGATTTGCTCATTTGTGTGCCGGCGAGTTTATGACATTGCAAACAAGTGTTTATGGTGGCTAACTGATCAGGATTATATTAATGTGAGTGGTAGATGTGCTTCTTGACCTTTTGCTTTGATTTGTAAATACTCTGGTAATTAATCCTTCTCCTCCCTTTCTTTTCACAGGAACGTCAAGAGGAAGTAGATCACTTATTGGATAAGACACGCTTAGAAATGAGTGCAACAGTGCAATCAGGTGGGCGCTCTCCAAAGCCAGTGAATGGACCAACATCAACATCTCAGTTAAAACCTATTTCAGATAGTGTACAGAATAGTGTTTCATCCTTTTCTTATGGTAAGGGAAAGAAAAGAGAACGGGGCGATCAGGGCTCTGAGCCTGTGAAACGAGAGCGCTTTACAAAAGTGGATGATGGGGATTCTGGCCATAGTAGACCAGAAAGCATGTGGAAATCTGAGATTTCTAAATTTACAGAAAAAGGAGGACTTGTGGATTCTGAAGGGGTTGAGAAATTGGTGCATATAATGCTCCCTGAGAGAAATGAGAAAAAAATAGACTTGGTTGGTCGGTCAATTCTTGCTGGTGTGGTAGCGGCCACTGATAAGTTTGAATGCCTAAATCAGTTTGTGCAGCTTAGAGGCTTGCCGGTGTTTGATGAATGGCTGCAGGAGGTCCATAAAGGCAAGATTGGTGATGGTAGCCCCAAGGATGGTGATAAATCAGTTGAGGAATTTCTGGTAGTATTACTTCGGGCACTTGATAAGCTCCCTGTAAATCTTCATGCTCTGCAAATGTGTAATATTGGCAAATCTGTGAATCTTCTGCGCACCCATAAGAACTTGGAAATACAGAAGAAAGCGAGGAGCTTAGTTGACACATGGAAGAAACGTGTCGAGGCGGAAATGGATGCAAATGCAAAGTCTGCCTCTAACCAAGGTGCCCCATGGCCTGCTAGATCACATCTTTCTGAAGTTCCTCATGGTGGGAACAGACAATCTGGTGCATCCTCTGAGGTTGCAATGAAGAGCTCAGTTGTGCAACTCTCTGCTTCGAAAACTGGTTCAGTCAAGGCTGTACATGGGGATACTGTTACTAAGTCTGCATCAACATCCCCTGGACCTGTAAGATCGACAACATCACCTGGATCAGTGGGTAATATCTCAAAGGAAGCACAACCCCGAAACACTGGTGCGAGTGCTGGCTCCGATCCATCTCCAACAGTAGCAAGGGATGAGAAAAGCGGCAGTTCTAGCCCGTCCCACAACAATAGTCAATCCTGTTCCAGTGACCATGCCAAAACTGGGGGGTTTTCTGGAAAGGAGGATGCAAGGAGCTCGACTGCTGGTTCAATGACGGCAAATAAGACCATTGTTGGTTCTTTGCGGCATCGTAAATCAGTCAATGGCTTTCCAGGCCAAGCTCTATCTGGTGTCCAAAAGGAAACTGGGTCGAGCAGAAATTCTTCTTTGCACAGAAATTCAGGTTCAGAAAAATTGTCACATTCCAGTTTGACATGTGAGAAGGCACTTGATGTTCCCATGACAGAGCAGAATGGCCATAAATTTATTGTTAAAATTCCCAACATAGGTCGCAGTCCGGCACAAAGTTCCAGTGGAGGAACTTTCGAAGATGCATCAGTCATGAATAGCAGAGCTTCTTCTCCTGTGATTTCGGAGAGGCATGACCAGTTTGATTATAATTTGAAGGAAAAAAATGATTCATATCGAGCTAATATAACATCTGATGTTAAGACTGAGTCGTGGCAAAGCAATGATTTCAAAGAGGTGCTTACCGGATCAGAAGAGGGAGTTGGGTCGCCTGCCACTGTTCCTGATGAAGAGCATGGTCGGATAGGTGGTGATGGTAGAAAATCAGGTGAAGTCTCAAAAGCTACACCTACTTCAACTGTGTGTGAACATAAATTGGGGAAGTTGAATGATGCTTCTTTCAGCTCCATGAATGCTTTGATTGAAAGTTGTGCAAAATACTCTGATGGGAATGCATCTATGTCAGTTGGTGATGATGTTGGTATGAATCTCCTTGCTAGTGTAGCTGCTGGGGAGATGTCCAAGTCTGATATGGTTTCACCGACAGGTTCTCCAAGGAGAAACATGCCTATTGAGCATCCCTGTGTGTCAAGTGGTTTGAGAGCAAAATCATCTCCATGTGATGATCCTGCTCAAAGCCAAGGGAAGCCTGTTGATGGTTTTGATTATGAAGATGAGAAGCGGGGTAGTACTGTTGGTACTTCACTGTCCAAGAACACAGGGACCAAAACAGTTCTGTTTTCGCAAGAAAAAAGCACAGGGGAGCTCAATGGACCTCCTAATTCTTCCAATGTGGATTTGCAGCAAACTGCCAAACCATGCCTTGAAAGCTATTTGAAATCAGAGGAAACATTAGTAGCTGCTGTGTCCTCTGCTAGCACAGCAGTGAAAACATCAAATTGTGGGGGCAAAGAACCATGGGAGAAAGAGGATGCTGGCAGATCAAATGTAGATGGCATATCTGATGACAAAGAGAAGTTGCATGGTTCTGTCTCTAATGATATAAACAATGCAGGAGTGCAAGTTGCGATTGAAGCAATGGAAGGATCATCATCAAACCATCTTGTAGAGTTTGATGGTGAGAACAAGAAAAATATAAATAAAGAGCTGAACATTTCTATTAAGGCAGAGCCAGCACCACCTGCTATTATGCTGTCTGATTTTGCAAAAGGAACAATTAATGAAGCGCTCCAACCTTCTAGTTCTGGTAAGGATATGGATTCTGAAAACTCGCGTGAGGTGAAGGCTCGTGAAACAGATGGCAGGAGTCATTCTACTGATAAAATTGAAAATGAAAGTAATACAGCATCAGCTGCTACTGATCATGAAGGTGAGTGCAAAGTGGAGAGCCTGGGAGGTAATCAGGTCGATGAGCATTGCAGTACCAGACCTGCTGCCCGCAAGGCAGTTCCCATACTTTTTCAGGCACCAGAACAAGTAGGAAGGTCAACAGAGTTGAAGTTGGCAGGCACTCGAGCTGATGAAACTGAGGAATGTACATCTGATGCTGCTGAGGCTTCTTCTTTATCTGCTACAGGGGGATTGGATCTGGAAGCAAAAGTTGAATTTGATCTGAATGAAGGCTTTATTTCTGATGATGGGAAATATGGGGAGTCGAGTGACTTGAGAGCACCTGGATGCTCTTCTGCGATTCAGCTAATTAGCCCTTTTCCCTTACCTGTTTCTTCTGTATCTAGTGGGCTTCCTGCTTCCATTACAGTAGCTGCCGCTGCAAAAGGGTCCTTTGTTCCACCAGAGGATTTACTTAAGAGTAGACGGGAGCTTGGTTGGAAGGGATCAGCAGCCACAAGTGCATTTCGGCCAGCTGAACCTAGAAAAGCTTTGGAGATTCCATTAGGTACAGCTAATATCTCACTACCTGATGCAATGGTTTCCAAGCCTGGTCGCCCCTTGTTAGATATTGACTTGAATGTTCCTGATGAAGGAATCGTTGAGGATTTGGCTTCACGAAGTTCTGCTCAGGAGGCAGTTTCTGTTTCTGACCTTGCAAAGAATAATGATTGTGCACGTGATGCACTGATGGGTTCAATATCTGTTCGAAGCTCTGGGGGACTTGATCTTGATTTGAATAGAGCTGATGAAGCTAGTGATATTGGCAATCACTTAACAAGCATTGGCCGGAGGCCCGCTGAATCATCTGGTGGTTTTCTAAACAGAAAGGCTGGTGGTTGCTGGGACTTTGATTTGAATGATGGCCCTCTTATCGATGAGGTGAGTGCTGAACCATCACAACTTGGGCAGCATACCCAAAACATTGTGCCATCCCAACCATCCATTTCTAGCCTTCGAATGAACAGTACTGAAATGGGAAATTTCCCATCCTGGTTTCCTCAAGGAAATCTGTATCCTGCTGTCACAATCCAATCTATCTTGCATGATAGAGGAGAGCAGCCTTTCCCTATAGTTGCAACTGGTGGGCCTCAACGGATCTTGGCTTCCTCTACTGGCAGCAACCCATTTAATCCTGATGTCTACAGGGGAGCGGTGTTGTCGTCCTCTCCAGCAGTGCCATTTCCATCAACTCCTTTTCAGTATCCTGTCTTTCCTTTTGGGACCAGCTTCCCTCTTCCCTCAGCAGCATTTTCAGGTGGTTCGGCATCGTATGTGGATTCATCATCTGGCGGGAGGCTTTGCTTTCCCACAGTACCTTCTCAAGTAGTAGCGCAAGTTGGTGTGGTCTCATCCCATTATCCAAGGCCTTATGCTGTTAACCTCGCAGACAGTAACAATAATGGTGCTGTGGAGAGCAGTAGGAAATGGGTAAGGCAGGGTCTAGATCTCAATGCTGGGCCTCTAGGTGCAGATATTGAAGGTAGAAATGAGACCTCAGCTCTTGCATCAAGGCAGCTGGCTGTTGCCAGTTCACAAGCCCATGCAGAGGAGCTATCGAGGATGTATCAGGCAACCAGTGGAGGTTATAAGAGGAAGGAACCAGAGGGTGGATGGGATGTTTATAAGCAATCCTCGTGGCAGAAGGGATGAATAATAATGACACAATGCAGTGATCCACCTGTAAGTTTTTGTCATGTTCTGTAAATATATGTGCCTTTTGTGTTTCATGCTTTGAAGCTGTGCTATAGCCTTATCTTTTCTGATCAAGTGGAGGGGTAAATATTTTTTTTTAACTTGCATTCTTTTGGGCATGAGTTGCACTTAGGTTCCTGTTCATAGGTCAAGTAATTGTGTTTTCGTTGTGTTTTCAATTACAGTTGTCCTGGTTGGATGTTGGCTAACTCCAAAAGATCGTCTAACTTGTGATCTCAAGGATGGGTGGTGAGTGATTTATTTGATGTTCAATCTCCAACCACCACCCTGTTGCTGTACCGTTGTACCTTAAAAAAGGAATCTTTCCAGGGTCATTAAGTGTTATATTCTTGAATTTGTACTGGGTGGCTCAGTTCACCGTCCCCTTTGTAGATATTTTAACCAATGGAAAACTTGCATTCTGTGACTGTGTTGCCCAGACATTTGAAAATTGGTGTCCATATGTCAATCGGATTGACAATTTATACTGCTGGATGCAAAATCATCCTTCTCCAACCATTCTGAGAATTAGGAGCCCTTTGTATGTGCTTTGTTGTTAAGCAATCTTTCTTCATTTATCTTTTCATTTTCCCGTTTAAACACGTACATGTAAGCAGATTGGTTCATGAATTTTGGTGCCCAAGCCTTTCTTGCTCTGGCATATGGTTTAGTTGGATGCTGTATTCCTTTTAATTTATTCTATTTTTGAACCTGGTGTAGATTATTTGCCTACACGCTGAGTTCTACCCAACTTTGCTACTACCTTCGCATAATGGTATCTGAACCCTAGACTAATATAGGTTTGTTTATGGCATTTTCCCATTTCTGGCCCATATTTGTTCAAAAATATTGCTTCTGCTATCATGTTTGAAAATTGGCCTTTGTGCCATCAGTGTCTTGGTGTTGGATTGTCTTTAAGGATAAGAGGTTGCTGTTATTACAGTTCAATTTTTCTGTGTCATGTAAGTTTGGTTGAAGCTTTGCGAGGATGGTTCATTATGGAAATTTTTATTTGTATTTTTGTTCAGTTTTCAATTTTGAGGACTGAGATTCAAAATAAAACTTTTGAACCACTATAATCGGAGAAATCTGATCCAGAGTTGGAATGCATCTCGAAAATCTTTAAAGGTCAAGGGGTGTCCCCGTGAGTTTATGAAGCACAGGTGCCAAGAGTTGCAGGTTCATGTATTTGGAGGCGTTAGGTGATAAGAATGGGCGTGCTGTTGCGCATTAAAACCTAAACCATTATAAACTATCTTTATCTTGGTTCTTTAGTTTGTGTTTTTGGTCTGCCCAATCTTGTATCAATTGCATATTAATAAATCCAACGGCTTTTATGGTGTGCTGATGCTCAAGCATTAGGCAACGTTGCAACCCCTAAATTGGGGGCTGTGGCTGCGATAAAGTCTGGCTATGGGTGGGAAGCTCTCTTCTTTTCTTTCCCTCCCGTGGTCGTAACCCTTCCCTTGAATCAAGTTCCAACAAAATATCATTGGCTACGGGTGGGATGATCTCACCACACATTCTATCTCAATACACCAATTAAAACCCTTATATTGCACAATGAACCAATAATCTTGTTCTTGTTGTCTCTTCTTTATTACCTCTGCATATCTTTTAAGTTTATTTGAAAGTGTGGTTATAATTGTTTTTTAAAATATTTTTAGTGTTAAAATTTATTAAAATAATATTTTTTTAGTGCTAAAATTTATTAAAATAATATTTTTTTATTTTTAAAAAATTATTTTTAAAATTGATACATCAAAATGATTTAAAATATATATATAAAAAAATAATTTTTTTGAGAACATGGTTTGCGGTCCCAAACATTATCTAAATATTAAATCTATGACTTTTGTCTCCTTCATTTTTTGTTAATCTATTGACATAAGGTAGATAACAATGATTTTTCATCGTAAAAGAGGAAAAAAAAGTTTAAAATTAATCATGAATAAGAAGAATTTACTGAGATAAAAGAGTTATTAATCAACTAAAAAGGTGGAAAGAACAATTAATTAGTTCATTAAGAGACTAAAAGTCACAATCACTCTAAAAGAAGTGATCAACCAATGAAGTATTGATGTCTACATAACTAAGTATGTATAGTTCTATTCTAAATAGGAGTGCTTGTCATCATTATTAATAAGAAGTTAGAGATTATGCTAGAATTCATATATGTCTATTTTTTTAACAAATTAAATAACAATCATAATATAATAATTAACTAGAATCACTTCTCCAATAACGATACTAAAATTTATTGCAATGTCGCAGTCATATAAATTAATTACTCTAACTTAAATAAATAAGATGGTATAGATCAAGTAAGGGGTCGATTTCAAGAAGAATATCTAGTTCAGGTCTTTATACTGGATGATTCAAAGTTTGGGGGTTTTAAGGTTATCTAGGCAATGCTATGGTAAACAAAATAAACTAATCAAGCTAAATTAAATAAATATGAAACATATTAAGAGAAAAATCTTAGTCTCAAGTAAACATCCATTTACAGAAATCAAAATTGATCAGTGCAATGATATATCAATTTATATTCTGAATATCTATTTTGCCTTAACATTAGTTAGTTAACCGATCTGCAATATAACTAAGGCTAACCATTAAACAACCACAATGTCCGCACTAGTAATTTAATTCAATGGCAGCCTTAAGAACTAGATAGGTTGATAAATCTAGACAATATAACTGTATGCAATTTATGTTTGCTTGAATTGAATGTTTTTCCTAAAATTAAAACTCTTAATCATTTCACAAGTTTAAATATCACAACTCTGGTTTTGATATTAAACTTAACAATACATTGATTTAGAATAATAATTTAGTGTTTGTTCTAACAATCAAACTAAAGAGTTATAGAAAATAAACATAGAGAAAATACATACTCATCATATAAATTAAAAAGAAAAGATAAAATAGATCTTATAGTTTTTAAAATCCAAAGGCTTCTATATCCTTTCAACCATGAAAAATAACTTAGCCTTGTATTTGTATTGAAAAACTAATGAATAGAATATATGAGAGCATAATTGCAGGTATATGAGAAAAAGGTGAAGTTTTATTTTTCTTTTTGCCCGCCCCCTCTCTTTCTTTTTTATTTGATAGGAAACTCCAATCCCTATATCCCTCTATTTCGTTTGTATTCTCCTAAAAAATATAAAAATAGTCATTTTCAAAGTAAACAATCTACATTTAGGCAAGTTAGATTTATTTCTTCATAAAACTTGTTTGTTGGCAGAATTTAAAGGTTGCCTTAGAAAAATCACATATTTCTCATATGAGCTCCTTTTCTTCTTGAATATGGTAAGATGATAGGTCTTTGAGTCAGGAATCCAAAAAAATTAAGTTTGCATCAAATGGACTTCTTTAACTCAAGATATTCAAGTTGAAATAACCAAAGGTCAAAATTGGCAAAATACAAGACTTGTATTTGAACGCTGCGATTTCCATCCTCTTTTTTTTTTTTTTTTTGCCTTGCTATATATGCATAGAAAGGTATAGATATTAACTTTTTTTTTTTTTTGCCTTACCATATATGCATAGAAAGGTATAGATATTAACTTTTTAATTACATTGGAATCACTTCATTTCCACCTCTACAACTCAAGTTCTACATAAAATATTGAGCAGATGTCAAATCTACCAATATTCAACACAAGTTGGAACATAGTTTGAATTTTATCTTCAATTTAATTTTTTTTAAATCACACATCTAAAAGTGCCTTCAAAATATAAAATAAAGATTATCAAGGCATTTTCTATATAAAACATGAACAAAATACTAAGTAAATATGAGTAAAACTATAAAATAATACAATTATATCAATAAGGTTAAAATTACTTATGTAAGTAGGACCCAAAGTTTGTAATAATATAAATAGAGTCAGATATTATTTTAAATGATGGTCAATCTTATATATTCAAAATTTTGAAATTCTAACCCTTTTTTCCCTTGGATGGTTTTATCTCCTTTATTGTTTTTCTTAATGCTTTGTTATTTTTCAACACTTAAATTTCCTTCATTCTTTTTTATAACCCGTGTTTTCTATACATATTGATGTTTTTAAATATATATTACCTTTACCGAGTGTCCAAGGTTTAAAATCCTCACTTTGCTTAGTTAGAGGTGGTTGCTGCCTCGTCGAAGATTCAATTTTAAGTATAGTAAATTAACAATATAAAAAATTGGCATGACTAATGGGATAAAAATTCAAAATATATTCTAGAAGCTGTTAAAACACACATCTAAAAAAATATAGGTAAACTCATCTCTATTGCTCAAAATTAATAGTTTGCACAAATAATAGAAACATGCTAGCTTTTTAACTGTGAAGAGCCTAAAAACCTACTATTTCTCTAGATTTTACGAGATCAACTAGTGACAGATGTGCCCAAAAATGGGTCTTTATCATCTAACTCACCATTATAACACAAAACTACATCTAAACACATTTCTAGTGTCTTTAAATAATCCTTTATGTTTATTGATTCTAATACATTTCTAGTGTCTTTAAATAATCCTTTATGTTTATTGATTCTAATACATTTCTAGTGTCTTTAAATAATCCTTTATGTTTATTGATTCTAATAGGATCATCATCACCACTAACCTTAGATGACCACACTAATAAATCAATACCCCATGTGTAACCCTACATATATATATTATATAGATCAAATGGTGTGGTATGATGATCACAACTAATTGCGGTAAATTCTAGTCAACCAACAAGGTTGCTTATGAAAATATTGTAACACCCCCACCAAAACAAAGATATTAGAACATGACATTTTATAATAATTTTACACATTTCCATCAAATATAAGCCTTTATTAAGGGTTTTTTTTTTTTTTTACACTTATACATGTAGTCATTCTCCTTTATTTATTAACAATTCTACTAAAAGTTTTACAGAGTTTCCTCTATATTTTAACATACCAAATTATCAACTACTCCTTTCATGTTACAAGTCATTATTACAAACATGGTTCAATTGTCCTAAACCTTATTTCACATCATTTTAGCTAAAAATCAACCCCATATATTCTTTCAACCCTTACTATATCTTGTACCATTTAGTAATTACATCATATTCATCCCATAAAAAATTAATTATAAATGAAATCTAAATAAGTAATAAATCCAATCTCATATGCTTATATTTTAAATTATATATAAAAAAGATATAGTATACCTACATGTTTTAAACTTTTCTTCTATAAATGTATATATTGTACTTACCTTACTCAATTTCTAATTAATCCATTTACTACTTATACGTACCTTTTATTTTTATTTGTTTATTTTTTATATGAATTAAAATTAATGTCCAACATACAACGTGATTATATCATTGATGGATGCTATGGAAAAATCATGTAAGGATATACACCGACCTGCATAATAATATTTTATATATGGATTTCGTATATAATTCCAAATATAGATAAAAAAAAATATCATTAAAGAAGGAGGGAGAGTAAGAGAGAGCTTTTAGTTAAGTCTACAAAATTATTTACATGCACAATATAAGTTCCAAATCCAAAGGCCAATTACAACCTAACAATTAGGTTCGCCGATATGAAAAGGTCTTGTAACAAAAATTTATTAAGAATAAGTTCGTATTACAATATAATTTGTCTTCTAAACATATATGAAAGCGAGAGCTCCAATTCCTACTATCCAACCTTATAGAAAATTTCATGAATAATAGTTATAAATTTCGCAATAATAATACATCAAGATATTTGTACTCGGCATGAGTATGGTCTTTCTCTCAAGTTCACAGTCAATTAGTGTACTTCAATTTACATAGTTATCAAATATTTCATAACTTATTATTGACTTTTAATTTATCAAAAACAACTCATTATAAAAACACAAAGAGAAAAAGCAAGATTATGATCTTGATCTGGAAACCAAGATACCTAAATATATGGCAAGTGTCTCCTTTTATAGGCTAAAATTTAAAACTATTAATTTCACAACTAATTGATGAGTAGGTGGCCACATCTTGAGTTTGTGACAATCTTTCTCTTCTTGTCTGAACAAATATTATTGATAATATCAGAATTTGAACCAACTTTACCATGAAAGTTCTAGGAAATTGTCTCAACTTTTCAAGAAAAAAAAATTAAGGTCATATGGACTTTTATAACTCTAGATATGGGCTAAACACTAAACTGTATCTAGGTTACAGGACAAGTTCAGACTTTTATGTTGTTGCTAAGATTTGGACTTCTAAACAGTAAAGTTAAGTCTTGCCTTTCTCATGACAGTTTTAAGTCTATATCTTAGCTTTTTATCCATATAAAGCATACTTAAATCCAAGTTTTATAGCTTCAGTTATGATCCAATTACTGAACAATATTCCAGTTTGGACTAAACCAACATCTCTTTTCTAAGATTCACCTTCTTTTGATTTTTTCAATTTTAGTAATTCAAATCATCAATCAATCATTTTATTTATGTGATAAGCTTGCATTTAGGACCAACATTTACTATAAATTAAAGGTATCTTATGGTATCAGAATTCTTGTTATAAAACATGCTTTAGTTGAGGAGTTATTGATACTTCAAGTGCAAAATGATAATATAAAACCTTGATAAAAATACACTTTTAAGTATTAATCAGTCAATTCAAGATAATCTTTCAAACTTTTAACTTAGATCATTAGGTCAGGATTACCCCATAGAAGACAAAAAAATAATAATCATGAAGTTAAATTTTTAATCAACAAAATATTGAGGGATGAAATTGAAGAAAAATTGATAATAAAGGATCCAAAACAAATAGCAATAAAAAAATAGAAACTAAATTTCACATAAAAATAAAATGAAACTAAATGTTGAGAGATGAAGTTGATAAATATATCAAATAAAAAAAAAGGATTCAAAACAATATCAAGCAAAAAAATGATGATCACATTTTATATAATAATTAATTGAAATTAAAAACTAATAGATGAAATTAAAAAAAAAATCAATAAAACAAAAGGTTCAAAACAAAACAAATAGAAATAAAAAAAAATTAAGGTTCAATTCGATTAAAAAAATGACAGTATACCTTTCAATTTTAACAGGCTTGGCTCAAATCACAACGAGAAAAAAGAGAAAAAAAAGAAGTTGCTAGCACCACCACGCACCATCCTAATATGAAGATCTTGAATGCAACAAGTACCTCCCACTCATGCACTAGCCTAATTTGCCCTGCCTTATCTTTTATTCCATATCATGTTTTTTTTTTTAAAAAAAATTGATCTCTCAAACCTTAATTTAAAAAAAAAATTGATCTCTCAAACCTTAATTATCTTATATTAATAAAATTATATTTTATTTTGCAAATTTGAGTATCATACACATGTCATATTTTTTTCTCCCAATATTATGGGATTTTCCATATTTAGAAAAAAAATCAAGACCAATAAAAAAAACTTCATGCAAAAGAATAAAATAAAAAAATAAAGAAAAAAGAAAATAAAAAATAAAAAATCTCCCCTATTCTTGCACTTCAATCTCTAATATTTGCAATAAAAAATGGTTAAATACTTTTCTAGTATTCAAACTTGATCTTCATAACTTCAATTGTTTTAATTCAATTCAATTTCATTTAATTATTATAATAGAACATTCATTGAGAGTCAATTTTATTTCCAAACACCATAATGTTCAATATTAAGCCAACATAAACAAATAACAAAACTCAATCCCAAAATAATAATTAAGGGATAAAGTTGGAAAAAAAATGGTGAGCAAAATGAAAAAAAAAGATATATATAAAAAAGCATCTTGCGAATTTACAATGTTATCTCTCACATGCTATAATAAATTATTGATTCCTATTATTTTTTTATTTAAACTTAAATTCTTAATTTTATTGTTATTTAAAAGGGTATTTAACACGGCCTTTGCTTTTGCTTTTAGATACTTTTTTAAAAAAAAATTAGCTTGAAAAAAGATTCAATTAGTACATTTTAGTGTTTTTTTATAGTTTTTATATATTGGAATTAAAAATAAAAATTATTTTAATATATTTTTAAACAAAAAGCTATTTTGAAAAATATCTTACACTACAATCTCAAACACCTCTTAAATACATTAATAAACAGGCCATGAATCATTTCTAAAAGCATTGTCATGAAACTCAATCTTGAGCATTGGTTGAGTTTTAAATAAGTATAACTTGAGTTTGTAATTAGCTAGGTCAAACTAGAGCAACCTAACTAGTCAACTATAAATCAATGTGACTTAGTATATGTATCTAATAACCAACGAATGGCAAGTGCTTTTATTTCTATTTTTTTTTTCTGTCGATCCGATATGAAGTTCTATTTGCTCAAAAAATTTTCCTTTCTTTGAAGAATAGGAATCTTTGATGAATGGTATTAAGAATCATTATTATTTCAACACAAGCAAAGGAATTTCCACACAAATAGAAAAACTTCAATCATTTCAATAAATCTATTTTTATTGACCAACTCGAATTGGCTCCTAAGATTTATAATTGCCTAAAAAGGTCCAATATACATACATTGTGGGACCTTTTGAAGAACAGTCAAGAAGACCTTATGAAAATTGAACATTTTCGCATAGAAGATGTAAAACATATATTTGGCATTCTAAAAATAGAAAAACATTTCACAATTAATTTACCAAAGAATAAATTTTAAATCCAATAGATTTATATCTTTTTTTTTTCTAAATCTTTTCTTATATCTTTTTTTTTCTAAATCTTTTCTAAATTTAAACTAAATTTAAAGAGAGTGGGCATGAAGGATAGGGAGAATTCACTTTGAAGCGACTATTCCCTAGATACACAAGATACACACGTCATGATATTTTATTTTCAAATTGAATCAATTTGAAAAAGACCTAAAGTTAAGGATTTATCAATAGGTAATGTTGCTCCAATACCCAACCAAAGGGCCACTACAGTACCAATCAAAAAAATAGTTGTCGCGACCGGATGACGAAATGGATTTTAAAATTTATTAACATTCTCCAAAAAGGGTAATTTTCAGTCAATAGTTAACGGTTCCAATTTGTCCTGAATTTCGGCTTTTGTGACTGAAAATTCACATTTTGTTTTTCCTTTCAATAGAAAGGAGAAAGAATTCAGATAGTGCGTGTTTTGACATACTATACAAAATTAATCAAAGAGATAGATCCAATCCAAAAAAGGAAGGATTTCTTTTAGGAAAGGGATTCAGATTAAGAAAAATGGGATTCAAGATACAAGTACAAAAAAAAAAAGAAGTTTAGTAAGAAAAAAAAAAAGGGGGGGGGGTATTTTCGTCTATTTTTTATTTCTATTGCCTTGGCGACATGGCCGAGTGGTAAGGCGGGGGACTGCAAATCCTTTTTCCCCAGTTCAAATCCGGGTGTCGCCTGATCAACAAAAGACGCGAAATACCTTATTCCGTTTTGCTGATATATTGTCCCCAATAGAAACAGCGGAGGAAAAAGACTCGTGATATTTCCAAGAGCGCTGCTGCTTATTTTGTTTTGTTTGCGCTTAATCTTTCCCGATTCTACTAGCAATCATACAAGAACTTCTTATACATTTAAAAAAAATCCAAAGATGTAGAAAATTAATTTATAACTATTTAGCCTCGCATATTTTTTTATAATTTATATCTATATGTATTATTTCTTAACTTTTCGATGTGAAATTACTTTTTCTCTTTATATATATATATATATATATAGAGAGAGAGAGAGAGAGAAAGTATATTCATATATAAAATATTTTTTAATTTTTTTTATGTTATAGTAATATATAGTGTATATTAATGTGAATTATTTTTAAATTTTTTGATACAAAATAATTGTATATAACTCATATTTATATAAATTATTTCATAATTTTTTGATATAGGATCACGTGCAAGCATGTAGGCATATGGATTCTTTCATAATTTTTTTGAGGTAATATTAAAATCTTAAGTATATTTTCTTTAAAAAAATTTGGATTAATGTAGATTAATTTATATGATCCAAAACCCTGTCTCACGACCGGGTCAATCCCAACCCAAAAAGATTAGAGGGCTGAAAAGAGGCAAGACCGGACCCATTGAGAATTTTTGACAGGGACTTGGTCCGGGTTTATGGTTCAGTCTATCTACCACGTACATCTTCCCTTTTTGGCCGTCTCCCCCACGACGATTTCTCTTCTTCGCTCGTTCGCTCGCTCTCCTTTTCTTTCTCCATGATTTTCTCTCTCTAGATTCTCGATATCTCTCTCTCTCTCAAACTCAAAACAGCATCTCTAATTTAACGGATCGCTTGTATTGATTTGCGGAAGTAATTGATTGTGGTCAAATTAGGGTTTGAATTGCACTTAGAAATGGTCTACGGAAGCTAGGGTTTTTTAGTTTTTCAATTATTTTTGGTCTTGGGTGGATCTAGGGTTTTCGAATTGGTGAATTAATTGAGGGGGAAAGTGTGAGTTAGGGTTAAGGGTTGATGGTACTCGAAAGGAAAAATGCAAGGCTATGCTGCATGGGCGGGAAGCTGAGGAGGAGAGGAAAAAGGATCGTATTCGGCACATGTTGACTGCTCCCACTCGTGTTAACAACAATTCAGTTGTAGCTGCTCCTGATTTCGTCCCTTCTCCTCCTTCTTCTTCGTCATTATCTTCAGCTGATTCTTTTTACAAGGTACTCCTTTTCTTTTGGGATTTTTTGTGTGTTTTGTTGGGTCTTTGTTTCGATTATGAGAGGTATTGGATTGTAATTCATCGTACTTCTGTGCTATTTGGATTTGAATGATGGAAAATGGGGCAATCACTGATTTGGTTGATAAAAGATGGAGAGGTTATTTGTTTGATATAGGAATTAAAGGAGCTGGCCCAGATTTTCTTAGATTTTTGTTAGCGTGGGAATTCTACAATTCAGTTAGTATTGTGTTCGTTATTGCAATTCTCAGTTGGATTTTGGGAAATATGACAACAAATTAATTTCTGTATTGCTACATGATATTGTTGCGTAAATTCAGTTTGGGGGCAATTTTTTCTTGTATTTGTGAAATTCTTTAGCAGTAGGTTTTAAGTTCAATTTCCACTTTTGTTTTTCTTTCTTATGACTGTTGATGGAACACTCTGCTTTGTTCCTTCTAGCTGTGCGAAGTGTAAATTTGAATGACTTATCTCTCCTCGTAATTACATCTTAGCACAATCATATGCATTGAGGCATTTGTATGTAATTTCTTTTGTTGATGATAACCTGGCTTAGATTTATTGATAAGTGCTTAATCAAGTATCTAATGAATGAAAATGAGATAAGAGGACTCGTAAGCTGTGATTTTTAATCCATGAAGTTCATAATGGTAATTATCTAGTGGTTTGATGATGGTATCTTTATTATGATATTAATGGCCAGTTAATGATATTCCATTCAGCAATCATCTATGCTATCAAAATGCAGGCTACATTTTCTACTTTAGCAGAACATTTGTTGATGTAATTGGTATAAAGATGCATTTGTAATAAGTTACCTAAAGTGCCCTATGTTTTATTTTTTTCCTTTAACAGGATGGACGCAAGGTCAGTGTTGGAGACTCTGCTCTGTTCAAACCACCCCAGGACTCCCCTCCTTTCATTGGAATAATTCAAAGGCTGACTACTGATAAAGAGAACAAGTTAAAGTTGGGTGTGAGTTGGCTTTATCGACCTGCTGACATAAAGCTTGGCAAAGGCATCCTACTGGAAGCTGCGCCAAACGAAGTATTCTTTTCCTTTCACAAGGATGAAATTCCTGCCGCATCACTACTCCATCCGTGTAAAGTTGCCTTCCTTCCAAAAGGTGTTGAACTTCCATCAGGGATTTGCTCATTTGTTTGCCGGCGAGTTTATGACACTACAAACAAATGTTTATGGTGGCTAACTGATCAGGATTATATTAATGTGAGTTGTAGCTGCCCTTCAGGAATTTGCTTTGAATTTACAATTCCATTTGATGGTTAACTCTTCTTTACACAGGAACGACAAGAAGTAGTGGATCAGCTATTATCTAAGACACGTTTAGAAATGCATGCAACAGTTCAACCAGGTGGATGTTCTCCGAAGACAATGAATGGTCCAACTTCAACATCACAGGTAAAACCTAGTTCTGATAGTGTACAGAATAATGCTGCCTCCTTTCCTTCACAATCTAAGGGCAAGAAAAGGGAGCGTGGAGATCAGGGGTCTGAGCCCATTAAACGAGAACGTTTTTCTAAAATGGATGATGTGGATTCTGTTCATAGACCAGAAAGCATTTGGAAATCTGAGATTTCTAAATTTACAGAGAATGGGGGACTTGTGGATTCTGAAGGGGTTGAGAAATTGGTGCATCTCATGCTACCTGAGAGGAACGAGAGAAAAGTGGATTTGGTTGGCCGGTCAATGCTAGCTGGTGTGATAGCAGCCACAGATAAGTTTGATTGCTTAAATCGGTTTGTGCAGCTGAGGGGCTTGCCTGTATTTGATGAATGGCTACAGGAGGTGCATAAAGGGAAGATTGGTGATGGTAGTAGCCCCAAGGATAGTGATAGATCTGTTGAAGAATTTTTATTTGTTTTGCTTCATGCACTGGATAAACTCCCTATAAATCTTCATGCTCTGCAAATGTGTAATATTGGCAAATCTGTTAATCATTTGCGGACGCATAAGAATTTGGAAATACAGAAGAAAGCAAGGAGTTTAGTTGACATGTGGAAGAAACGGGTTGAGGCAGAAATGGATGCAAATGCAAAGTTTAGTTCTAACCAAGGTGTCAACTGGTCTACTAGATCGCGCATTCCTGAAGTTTCGCAGGTTGGGAATAGACCATCTGGTGTATCCTCAGAGATTGCAATGAAGAGCTCAGTTGTGCAACTCTCTGCTTCGAAAAGTGGTCCAGTCAAGCTTGTCCAGGGGGAGACTGTGACCAAGTCTGCATCATCTCCAGGCCCCATAAAATCGACAGCATCACCTGGCACAGTTGGTAATAATTTGAAAGATGGACAGCTCAGAAATATTGGTGTCAGTGGCGCCTCAGATCTACCTGCATCTGCAGCAAGGGATGAGAAAAGCAGCAGTTCCAGTCAGTCCCTCAACAATAGTCAATCTTGTTCTAGTGACCATGGCAAAACTTCAGGATTGCCGGGAAAGGAGGATGCAAGGAGCTCTACTGCTGTTTCAATGGCAACAAATAAGATCATTGGTGGTTCTTTGCGGCAACGTAAATCAGTTAATGGGTTTCCAGGCCCAGCTGTATCTGGGGTCCAAAGGGATAGTGGGTCGAGCAGAAGTTCTCCCTTGCACAGAAATCCAGGTTCAGAGAAATTACAACAGTCCAGTTTGGCATGCGATAAGGCACTTGATGTTCCAACGGCTGAAGGGGTCAGCCATAAATTCATTGTTAAAATTCCCACCAAAGGTCGCAGTCCTGCACAAAGTTCCAGTGGGGAAACTATGGACGACACTTCAATCATGAATAGCAGAGATTCTTCTCCTGTGCCTTCAGAGAGGCATGACCAGTTTGATCATAATTTGAAGGAAAAAATTAATTCATATCGAGCTAATATTGCATCAGATGTTAAGACCGAGTCGTGGCAAAGCAATGATTTCAAAGAGGCGCTGACTGGGTCAGATGAGGGTGATGGGTCGCCTGCCACTGTTCCTGATGAAGAGCATGGTTGTATGGGTGATGATGCTAGTAAATTAAGTGAAATCTCAAAAGCTACACCCTCTTCAAATGTGTATGAACATAAATTTGGGAAGCTGCATGATGCATCTTTCAGCTCCATGAATGCTTTGATTGAAAGTTGTGCAAAATACTCTGATGGGAATGCATCTATGTCAGTTGGTGATGATGTTGGTATGAATCTGCTTGCTAGTGTAGCTGCCGGGGAGATGTCCAAGTCTGATATGGTTTCACCAACAGATTCTCCACGGAGAAACATGCCTATCGAGCACCCGTGTGCACCAAGTGGTTCGAGAGCTAAATCATCACCACGTGATGTTCCTGCTCAAAGCCAAGGTAAGCCTGTTGATGATGAAGATGAGAAGCAGGGTATTACTGATGGTACTTCACTGTCCAAGAACATGGGGGCTAAAACAGTTTTGTTTTCACAAGAAAAACACACAGGGGAGCTGAACAGACCTTCCAATTCTTCCCATGTGGATGGGAAGAAAATTGCTGAACCATGCCTAGAAAGCAATGTGAAATCAGAGGAAATACTATTAGCTGCTGTGTCGTCTGCTAGCATGGCAGTGAAAACATCAGATTGTAGGGGCAAGGAGCTGTGGGAGAAAGAGGGTGGTGGCAGATCAAATTTAGATGGCATGTCTGATGAAAAAGAAAAGTTGCATGGTTCTGTCTTAAATGAGATCAACAATACAGGAGTGCAAGATGGGATTGATGCAATTGATGGATCATCAACAAACCATCCTGTAGAGACTGATGGTGAGAACAAGAAAAATATGAATAAAGAGCTGGATGTTTCTAATGGGGATGAGCCAAAACCACCTGCTATGTTGCAGTCTGATTTTGCAAAAGGAACCAATGATGAAGTGCTCGAACCTTCTAGTTCTGGCAAGGATGTGGTTTCTGAAAACATGCATGATGTGAAGGCTGGTGAAACAGATGGTAGGAGTCATTCTACTGAGAAAAATAAAATTGAACATGAATGTAATACAGCCTCAGCCACAACTGATTATGAAGTTGAGTGCAAGGTGGAGAGCTTGGGAGGCATTCAGGTCAATGGGCAATGTAGTGCCAGACCAACTGCTCACAAGGCAGCACCTACACTTGTTCAGGCACCAGAACTAGTAGTGTCAACAAGGTCAAATTTGGCTGGCACTGGAGCTGATGAAATTGAGGAATGTATGTCTGCCCCTGCTGCTGCTTCTTCTTTATCTGCTACAGGGGGGTCGGATCTGGAAGCAAAAGTTGAATTTGATCTGAATGAAGGCTTTATTTCTGATGATGGGAAATATGGGGAGTCGAGTGACTTGAGAGCACCTGGATGCTCTTCTGCGATTCAGCTAATTAGCCCTTTTCCCTTACCTGTTTCTTCTGTATCTAGTGGGCTTCCTGCTTCCATTACAGTAGCCGCCGCTGCAAAAGGGTCCTTTATTCCACCAGAGGATCTACTGAAGAGTAGACGGGAGCTTGGTTGGAAGGGATCAGCAGCCACAAGTGCATTTCGGCCAGCTGAACCTAGAAAAGCTTTGGAGATTCCATTAGGTACAGCTAATATCTCACTGCCTGATGCAATGGTCTCCAAGCCTGGTCGCCCCCTGTTAGATATTGACTTGAATGTTCCTGATGAAAGAATCCTTGAGGATTTGGCTTCACGAAGTTCTGCTCAGGAAACAGTTTCAGTTTCTGACCTTGCAAAGAATAATGATTGTGCACGTGATTCACTGTTGGGTTCGATACCTGTTCGAAGCTCGGGGGGACTAGATTTTGATTTGAATAGAGCAGATGAAGCTAGTGATATTGGTAATCACTTAACAAGCATTGGCCGGAGGCTGGATGCCCCACTTCATCCCGCCAAATCATCTGGTGGTTTTCTAAATGGAAAGGTTGGTGGCTGCAGAGACTTTGATTTGAATGATGGCCCTCTTGTTGATGAGGTGAGTGCTGAACCATCACAACTTGGCCAGCATACCCAAAACATTGTGCCATCTCAACCACTCATTTCTAACCTGCGGATGAACAGTACAGAAATTGGAAACTTCCCCTCCTGGTTTCCTCAAGGGAATCCTTATCCCGCTGTCACAATCCAATCTATCTTGCATGATAGAGGAGAACAGCCTTTCCCGGTAGTTGCAACTGGTGGGCCTCAGAGGATGTTGGCTTCATCTACTGGCAGCAACCCATTTAATACTGATGTCTACAGGGGAGCAGTGTTGTCGTCTTCTCCGGCAGTGCCATTTCCATCTCCTACTTTCCAGTATCCTGTCTTTCCTTTTGGGTCCAACTTGCCTCTAACCTCAGCAACATTTTCTGGTGGTTCAGCATCGTATGTAGATTCACCATCTGGCGGGAGACTTTGCTTTCCGACAGTACCCTCTCAAGTATTAGGTGCAGTTTCGTCTCATTATCCAAGGCCTTCTTATGCTGTTAACTTCCCAGACAGTAACAATAACAATAACGGTGCTGTGGAGAGCAGTAGGAAATGGGGACGACAGGTTCTAGATCTCAATGCTGGACCTTTAGGCCCAGACATTGAAAGTAGAGATGAGACCTCAGCTCTTGCATCGAGGCAGTTATCTGTTGCCAGTTCACAGGTCCTTACAGAGGAGCAATCGAGGATGTATCAAGTGAAGCGGAAGGAGCCAGAGGGTAGATGGGAAGGTTATAAGCAATCCTCATGGCAGTAGATGCTAGTGATGAATAATGACAACCCAGTGATCCACCTGTAAGTTTTTGTCATGTTCTGTGTTTCACCTTGACCTTAATTTGATGAATTATCTATAAGGTAGCTGTGGTATTGCCTTTTCTTTTCTGATCAAGGAGAGGGGGAAACCCTCTTTAACTTGCTTTCTGTTGGGCATGAATTGCAGTTAAGTTCCTGCTCACAGGTCAAGTGATTTTGTTTCTGCTTTCGTTGTGTTTTCAATTACAGTTCTCCTGGATGGATGTTGGCTAACTACAATAGATCGTCTAACTTGTGATCTCAAGGATGGGTGGTAAGTGAGTTATTTGATGTTCAGTCTCCGACCCCCACCCTGTCACTTTACCCATTGCGCCTTACAAGAAATCTGTCCGGGGTTGTTGAGCTGTTATTTCCTTGAATTTGAACTGGGTGGCTGCAGTTCACTTTCCTCTTTGTAGATATTTTAACCAATGGAAAGCGTGCATTCTGTGACTGTGTTGCCCAGACATTCGAAATTGGTGTCCATGCTGTTGTCCAGTGCATCGACAATTTATACTGCTGGTTGCAAAACCATCCTTCCTTTTCCAACCATTTTGAGAATGAATGGTGATTGGATTAGTAAACTGCTTTAAGCAGAAGCCCTTTTGTACGTGTTTTGTTAAGGAATCTTTCTTCATTTATCTTTTCATTCTCTCTTTAATCACATACATATAAGCAGAGTGGTCCGTGAATTTTGGTGCTGTAGCCTTTCCTGCACTGGCATGTGGTTTAGTTGACAATGGTTGGATGCTGTATTTCGTTTAATTTATTCTATTTTTTTTAACCTCGTGTAGATTATTTGCTACACGCCAATTTCTACCCAACTTTGCTACCATCTTCGCCTAAGGGTGAATGAACTCTAAACTAATCTAGGTTTGTTCATGACATTCTCCCATTTATGTCCTCTATTTGACCAATGATATAACACCTGCTATCATCTCTTAAAATTGGCCTTTGAATTGTGCTGTTATTGTTTTGGTGCTGGAACTTGGAATTAGCTTCAAGAATAAGAAATCCTTTCCACAGATAGCTGCCGTTGCAGTTAAAGATTTCCCGGTGTTTTGTATGGTCGGCTGAGGCTTTATAGGATGGTTCGTCGTGGAAATTGTAATTATAGTTGTGTAGGTTCAATTTTTAGGTTCGAGATTCGAATGAAAACTGCTGAACCGCAATAACCAGTGAAATCTGACCAAGAGTTGAATTGCATCCTAAAATTTTTGAAGGGTTTACTGGGTGGTATATGATGCTGTCTTGAGTCTCTGAAAAACACTCGCCCAGGTGCTGCAGGTTCTCGTGTAAGGAGGTGTCATGTGACAAGCACGGGAATGATGTTATGCATTAAAACCAATTCATACAATCTCAATTTGGTTCCTTTTCTAACTGTTATTTAGTTGCATGCTGCCTATCTTCAGCTGGCGTTTAGCTTTTTTTCTCCAGTTTTCTAAATGGGCATTCGATTTAATGGCGACGGGTGAGAGCGGTTCACACTAAGCTTTGTCTGCCAGGATTAAACTCTTGGTGGGGTCTGGAATGCCTAATCTTTGAGCACGGTACAATGCTGATGCCCGTCGCAGCCGCTGGATTTGAATAATATAGCAAATCCAATGGCTTTGATGGCGTGCTTATGCTTTATTTTGAGAAACATTCCAATCCCTCGAATATTGTCTTCCCTTGGTTGGGAAGCTTTCTTTTCTGTCTCCTGGGTACATCACCCTCCTTAGGAATCAAGTTCCATCTTTGTTCATGGATCGAAGGACAAAATACCATTGGGCAATAAGCCAGTAAAAGCATTGAATAATCACCCTGAATCCAGTCGTCTTTTAGGTTTTCTTTTGGATTCATAACAATCAGCTTCTTAAAAATAAGAGAGAGATCAGCTTGCAGAAGGAAAAACAAATCATGTTTTACAAATGTTAAACCAAAAGTTCAGGAAATATACCATGAACAATAAACACTTGAAACAAAGCCAGCTTAGCTCCACTTTATACAATGAATTACAAAGTATAGATTAGTACTGAATGAGCATGTTTTCCACTGAAATTGGAGGGCGCGACCTTTAGCAAGGAGCTATGCCGCATTCAAAATCAAATTCGCAGGACCCAACATCTTGAGGTATATCCGAGCAGCGTAGTGCCACAGTTATGCCAAAGAGTAACCACCTTGGAGATGGGGGGTTCTTCATTCAAGACACAGAAGCCTCCTCCCGCAAAAGACATTTCTGCGTTTCAAGAAATAATGCAAAAGAATGAGAGCTTCAAGCTCAGTTTCTGAATAGCACAAGCAAGTAAAACAGATAAGATTTAAACAGAAGCAGCTAGATGAGGCAGGCAAAAGACCTTCAACAGAACATTCAGTGCATGTAAAATACCACCTTGAAGGGACCTCATCTTCAGTAGTTATCTCTGAGGGGGTGCCCATCAAATAGCATCATAGATATGAAGACAAGTTAATGACAATTGACCGAGACAGTGAAGTCATTCTAATAACTCCATAGCTGTGTCTTTCTACAATGGGACCTGTATGCATTGTGAGGAGAAACAGCTGGCTATTGCAACAGTGGCAAACTCGATCACAAAAGACATTCAGCTAGCTGTGAGCAGGGCATAAGGTCATGTCTAATATATGTAACATAACAAGATCTGCTCATTCTCCATGCTCTCTCTATGACAAGTGTACACGTGACAAAAAAAAACATGCTACTCACAAAAACAGTTAGCAAGTGTTGCATTGTATTATTTTGGTGAGGAAAGATCGCATATTTACCTGGTGTCAATATCTTATGGCTTATGTTCTCAGAAATCAACTTATGTTTCTAACACAGAGGCATCGAGGCTAAGTCATCTAGATAACTAGTAAGTGGCATGGTCTTTCTATATCAATAAACATATTAGAACCCTTGTAATCCCAAATGAACCAGTAAATATCCATGAGACTCCATTCGCGTTGTCTCTTCCATATTACATCTCAACACTTATTTTCTATTCTGCTCACCTTCCCCCCCCCCCCCCCCTCTCTATATATATATGCCCTTTCATTACCACATCTCAACACTTATTTTCTATTCTCTCTCTCTATATGTGTGTGTGTGTGTGTGTGTCCTTTCAATCTATACATATTTCAGTCCACGTATTCATAACCACTACTCAACATCCTTAGGACATTCAGTTTGAACTTAATCTTCCAATTCTATCTTCTCATGCATATGTAATTTAGATGGTCACTTTTACCAACTCAAGGGACCCAGGCCTAGGATATTCCTTAGCATGCAAAAAAAACGTCTCCACACTCCTTTTCCACTGATTAAAGAAACACTTAGCCGCTACAACTAAGATGCCAACTGCTTAATCTTGTAAATTAAAAAGGAATACTATTTACATTTGTTAGAAATGACTGCAGGTGCCTATAAACTATTAGTCTAAAAATTATAAAATGTTTCCATTTAGTTTAACATGATTACACAAGTGGTGGCGGTAGCTCTGAAAAAAGGGATAGGGAAACATAAAAAAAAAAATCAGAGAAGCCTATGAAAACATTCATGAAGGAAACCCAAACATAAGTGACACCAAGATAATTCGCAAGATCCATATGTCAAGAAGATATGAGACCAGAGAACTTTGCATATCTTTCTAAAAAAAAACTCTTGAAAGTACAAGAAATGATGGTACTGACAACAGGCACCCTCGGCGCGGCTTTTTCTTCCTCTCTTTTTGTTTCTGTGCTGGTTTGATAACTACTTTTATTGCAGCATCAAAAACTGCTTTGACATTCTGCAATAGCATGAAAAAAGTCATTTATAACATGATAATATAAGCGATCCAACGCCTGCAAGGAACAATTAGAAAAGGTCGTCCTAAATGCAGTAGTTGCAGGGCAAGATTCTTGTATGATAATAGTAACATAACTTCAAAACTTAGCCTGCAATATATTACTTTAGGACTGTCACACAGTCAGGATGTATGCCAAATAGCACAGAGCCCATTGATAAAATTTTCATAAGAGGAAAATCAGTGTTGCCAAGCATTTGCAGGGAGAGGGAAACCTGAAATTTACACTCAGATTACTTCAGGAGAATACCACTGCATACAGCTGCAGAGGTAAGACTTTTGGCAGTTCTTTTACCTCATTTTCTCTAGAAGATTTAACTTTCTATGATCAATTCATCTAATAAACATTAGCTGGGTGGTCACTTTCATGGATAGTATACACAGTACTCAATACAATTCAACATATTGCCAAATTATTGCATACCTGCTGGGTTTTTGAACTACATTCGATGTAATATGCTGCACCAATCTGTTTTCGGAGTTCCTCTCCCTATTCATAGAATAACTGATATCATTAAAAAAAGTTGATCACATGAAGACCAAGAAAAAATACAAACAAACATTGAATAGAAACTGCACCTGTGCCATGGTCACAGGTACCAATCCAGGGTGATCAGCCAAATAATGCTTATCCTCACGAAGATCTACATGTCCGTTTTAAACCATTCATTAGATTCACATCTAAGGTGCTTCACAAAGCTAATCACCACAATATAAATGTTAAATGTCAATAAAGCTCATGTAATTGGTCAATAGCTCCCAGCAGAAGGATTCATGAAACACAAGAGCAAAAAATTATCTGTGAAACATCATTGATTATGAAAAGCAGTATGGATGGCTAGGCTCATGCCAATCAGTTTGCACATAATCTAGAACTCTCAAGGACATGAAAGGCAATACAATTTCATTTTACATCAAAGAGAACAGAGTTCTTATTTGGTCAGGGAACTTGGACTGATATGCTTCCTGACAAAAAGCAAGAATTATGCTATTCATAAGTGAAAATAATAAAATAATGAGTGCAATGAAGTATGACATAATCATACAAGTGAGTTGTAAACAGTGGTATGGAATTGTAAGTAACTTTTTTTTAAAAAAAAAAGATAATGTTAATCATATGACAATCATTCACATTAAGCCAGTGAAAAGACAAAAAGAACAATGGAGAGGGAAGGAATCACAAAGAACAAAAAAGAAAAAGCTATGCCCTTGACTTGACAGCAGTAATGTTGTCCCACAAAATTAAGTTCCAGTTAGGTTTATTATACAAAATGTCAAAAGGAGGGAAAAAATTTCTCAATTCTGTACAGAATACAATGATACAGAATTAATCTATAAATCCTTCCTTAACCCTGTAGGAGACTTTAAGTTGGTTACCAATGGATGAAAACCAAACTTGAGACCTCACTCCTCTAGCTTTGCACGAGTACCATTAAACTACGAACCCATTGGTCTATATATAATTCCTTTCCTAAACTCTATCTCCTACTTACTCAAAATCCTGAAAGTTTAAATCTGCAAAATTTGACAACGCTTTCCATTTGAAAGGTGATGTTGACACACACACATAGAAAGTCTGCCCAAATTTGTGACTGTTATAAGATTCATCCATTGAATTTCAAGCTTGAATGATGAAAAAGTTTCAGAAAATATATCAAATAAAACTGAAAAGTATCAGAGGAAACTCATTATTTACTTTTAACATCTTAATGAACCAAAATGCATCAATGGCCTCAATGCCAAGTAGTTTTGACTTGGAATGTGAACAAGTACTTATTTTAGCCTGCTTGTATCTCAAAATTGTCTTCAGTGAGCTCACCAAGTTCTGAATAAGAAGATATACCATCCACCTATTAAGCAATATGCAATAAACAACTGTGATGCAAACTAACCAGTATAACCTAGACATAACAGCATTGACAAGATCAATACCAAGAAAAGAACCATAACCAGCATTGGATTGGATGAAAAAATGATGATGGATGCTAGCAGACTTACCCAATTTGGTACCAACCAGTACTACTGGAACTCCAGGGGCATAATGCTGAAGCTCTGGAATCCACTGGATAAACAATCTCATATTTGAAACTGATATACAACGAGTATAAAAGAAAAACGAAACCAGAAACCAGAAAGTTAAGAAGATAACAATTTGAAAAAAAGGCTGCACCTTTTTAAGTACATTTTCATAGCTAGCCCGACTAACTAGTGAGAAAGCTAAGACAAAGACATCTGCACCTCTGTAGCTCAAGGGCCTTAATCTATTGTAATCCTCTTGCCCTATGGAAGTCAATGAAACAAATGAATCATAAAGTTGCCTAATTTGGCAAAACTGCTTCCAGAAAAAAAGAAGGCACAATTATGGAAAAAAAGATCAAAAAGAAAACATGCACTGAACCAAATAATCATACCAGCTGTGTCCCAGAGGCCTAAGTTTACAGTGGTTCCTTCAACTGCCACATTTGCACTGAAATTATCGAATACTGTAGGTATATAATCCTAAAAAAAAAATCATCAATAACATTTACTGTTCATTTGCATGAATGAATAAAATCAACGGCAAAAGGCAAGAAACTTTCAAATGAGGACAAAATAAATAAAGCCTAAAACGGGACAATAGCACTTATTGAGCAAGAAACTTGATTATTTATGTTTATTTGAATGGAAGAACAGAACCAAGAGCAGAAAGCAAGAAACTTTCAAATGGAGATAAAATATTAAGCCTAAAAAATTAAAATCTGCTAAACACAAGATCACTATCTCAAAACAGAAACTCAAAAAGACAAACTTTGTCCTTGTAGCAAAACCCAGAAGCTAAAGGATTTGAGAGATACTGAGACTAAATTAAATATAGAACTAAAAACAAAAAAAAATAAAAAACAAAGGCAGCAAAACCCAGATGCAAAACACATTAAATCACCAAAAAAAAACCATAAATTATAAAGCACGGCACAGGTGGATGGATCATTTAATTGACCAAAGAACATACAGTAGGGAACTTGTTACTTGTGTAACATATAAGCATACAGGTCTTGCCTACAGCCCCATCTCCGACAGTAACACACTTGATAAACCTTGAAGCGCTTGAAGCCATTGATGCAAACAAACAAAGCTCTTCTCTCCCAGAAAAAGAACAAAAATATTAGCAGTTGAAGTAAAGAGGAGTGAGACTGAAAGTGAATAACAAACAAAAAACAAAAGACCAAAAAAAACAAAACACAAAAGACAAAGGGAGAGAGGAGAAGAGGGTGGTTTGTTGTAGGTGGAAAAATTTATTAGTATTGCTATTATGGCTTATTTTGATTCAAAGTTAAGGAGAGTGGTGGAGGTGGATCACATGATTCTCACTCATTCACTTACCACTGTTGAAATTTTCCCTTCGCTTTTTTTTTTTTAGGGGTTTTTTTTTTTCTTGCTTCTTTATTTTTAAGGGTTTTATTTTTTACTTGCTTCTGTTTTCGTAGTTTGTCCCTTTTGCTTCGACAAATGGCAGATTTGGTTTCTCTCTCTGATATTTAATTTGGATTTTCTCTTCTTTTTTTCTAATTTTTTTGCTAAATTTTTTTTATATTTGAAATAGCATGCTCAAGTAATCTATTTATTATTTCTGTTTCGAAAGTAAGGATTATTACACATGGAATGGGGCAAGTGGTACCTGGGTCTGAATTACAAGTTGATGTAAAAAAATGTAAAATTTTAATGTCTCATATAAAAATATTAAAAAACAATTTATATTGATTTAGGTTATATAATTATTTCATAGAAAAATTAAAAAACACTTTATATAGAAATAGCTTATATATAATTATCCCACATGTAAAAAATTTTAAAAAAAATCATATAGATGTACGTTGACTAGATGTAAATTATATATGGATATTCCATATCAAAAAATTAAGAAATATTTCATGTGGATGTGAGTTATAAAAAGAATATATGGTGCTAAGTATTCATAACTTAATTTTGTAATTTTTAAGTTTATATAAAAAAATATAAAGAAAAAAAGTTGAACCTCATTCATGTTATGTCAAGTCAATTAAATTATGTATTTACGTTATGTATTTACCTGGTAGATTATAGGGAATCAAGTCAATTACAAATTTAAACTTAGTTATGTATTTACGTTATGTATTTAGGAATCAAGTCAATTACAAATTTAAACTTTACTTATTTAAAACTTGATTAAGGTCTTGAATCACCTATGGATTATCTAGATCTTAAATCAATTTATTAAATTAGTTTGAGTTTCATAACTATAACAATAAGATTAGCAAGAGATTTTGTTTATATTACCTTGGCTTGATTCAATTTTTAAACAAAAGAAATGAAAAATTAGCTAGAGTGGGAGCTTGGTTGAAAATGAAATTATCTTTAGGCTTTATCAATAAGTATAGAAAGAAAAAATGAGGAGGGGATAAAAAAAGAAAAACTAAACATTTATCTTTAATTAGATTATTTTGTTGGTTATAAGGAAACAAAGGGAACAATTTAGAAGAGTTTAAAAAAATGTGATGCTTGAGAATTTTTAAAGAAATTATTTTTCTTAGTTATTATTATTTTCTATTTAGTTTAGGAAAATATTTTTTTTGGTGATTTTATTTTTTTATTTAGTTTAGGAAATTAAATATTGGTAGTTTTATTTCTTCTAGTTTATTAAGGACTTTTATTATTTTTCTTTATTTTTAGATGTTCTAGTTTGTTTATGTTGAGTTTTAAACTTATTTAAGGCATAAATCTCTTAAAAAAAGCCAACTATGATATATTTTTTTTCAGCAATAAAACTATGAATTAAGGTTTTTATATTATACCCTACTTCCTTCATTAATTTGTTTTCTCATGTTATTATAAATTGATATCAAAACCCAACAAACTCATGTTATTGTTTGTTGTGTACAACCATTCTAAGTTATTTTTATTTGGTTATGTGTTCTAGAATAACAATAGTAGAAAGAAATGGTTAAAAAATACATGGCCAAATAAAAAGGAATGTTAAATATGTTTCTAATCACTTTCTTAATAGAGATTCACCATCTAGTCATAAAATTCATTCTCACATGAAAACTATAACTAAATTATATATATATATATAATAGATTTTGATGTCACGTGAAGCATGTGACTCACCTTGCATAGGAATTGAAAGAAAATTTTCCTCCAATTTCCTCTTCTAATAAGGAGCACATGAGAAGCAAGTAGATCATTAATAATTTTATTAATTATATTTACTGGAGTACTTCATTTGAAAAAAAAATTATTTGATAGTACAATTAATATGAAAAATAATTTAAAAATATAATTGAGACTATCCAAAAGTTAGGTGGTAAAGTGAGACTTACCCCTAATTTTATTTATACTAGATGAGATTGTAAAATTTGATTAGAAATCAACTAGTGATTTGTTATCATCTCAACTATATTAAATGATCCATTACAAATTTTGCATAAGCCAATTATAAGATCAAAAGCAAAAAATTCAAAGATACATTCAATAAGTTTATTCAAAGCATTTAAATCAAGATAAATTTTAAAAAAAGGTTACATTTTTAATAAGTGATGATAAGACTTTAGTAAAATTAATACATGTACAAGAGAAGCGTGATCCATCTACTTCATGGGCTAATTAATTTCAATAACTACATACTTATTTTTTTTAATGCACAGTTTTAGTCCAACAAACATAATTTTCAATCCAGCTATTAGATTGAGGTTATATTATACCAAAAGCTTTCGATAGTCTTGTTTTATATACGATTAAAATTTCAGATCAATTGGACATCAAGAAAGTCCTGCAATAAGATTTAGGATTTTTTATGCAGGAATAATATTAGTTTTCTAGTTTATTTAAGATTATTTTTTTTATTTTTTTTAATTTTATTTTATTTTTTTAACATTATTTAGGATGTTTTTACCTGTTATAAATAGAGTTATTTAATTTTTAATTAAAGTTTTTTATGATATATTTTTATTTCAAAATAATTTATTTCTCTAAAAAAGGATTTTTTTTTTTCGATTCTTCATTTAACTACTCTAACTTATCAAATAATTAACTAAGTTTGGTGTCATCTTTCATTCTTTTCATTCGCATCTCTTCATGTGTGTTGGATGATGGTTTAGTTTCTATAAATATTTTATAATAAGAAATTAAAAACATAGATAATTTACTCTCATTAAATATTATTGGACAAATTATGTTAATTTGTTTTCCATATTAGGATAGTACATAATTAGTCATAAAGCAATCAATAATATCATAATAAAAAATTCTTAATCTTATTTTAAAAAAATGGCATAGTTGTATAATCACTTAAATATTATTTAAAAAAAATTATTTAAAGAGATTTTTTTTTTTAAATAATAGTAAATATATATTTTCAAAAATAAAAAAAAAATAATAGTAAATATATATTTTCAAAAAGGCCCCTCCCATCTGCCCCCAAATAAAACAGGTCGCTTGGAAGGATGGGCCAACGCTTGTGGAAGGCCATGTTCTTGTGCCTAGCTTTTTTTTTTATTTTATTAAAAGTGGGTGAAACGTCATTCAATCTCCTTCTTCTTTTTAAAAAAGTGGTTGGCAAGTAGAGATCTAAGTTTTTATAACTCAAAAGTCTATTTTCTAACCCTTTTTTTTTTTTTTTAACCTTGGAAACCTCAAGAAATATAGTAAGAACCTCATTAATTTTATTTTTGACTTCAAAACATCCTTTAATGGCCTTGATCTATTGTTTCTGGCAGGATGAAATTCATAAATGCTTTAATGGCACGTCTCTTGACAAGATGTTTCCATGAAGGATCAAATTAAAAACCAAATAAAATAGATGGTTTGTTATTAATGTGTTTCATAATTATTTTAACAAAAAAATACTTTTAATTAGAAACATCAAAAAGATATAATGATTTCAAAAGCAAGTTTTAATAAAAATATTAAAATGATTGAAGGAAAATAATTAGTTAATGTGATAAAATTATGCAAAAAGAAATCTATTAAAAGACAATAGAAAGGAAAATTTACTTTTATAGAATATTGATGAACAAGTTTTTAGTTTTTTTTTTCATATTAGGTATATAATAATTAAAAGAATATTAATATTACTATAAAAATATTACTATAAAAACATATAATATGATTTATAAATATATAAAAATAAATACTGCTTTAAATATAATAGTAATTATTTTAAATATAATGCATTCAAATAAAACCTTAAGGAAAAAAAAACTCAAGGGACAAAGGAAACGACGAGAAAATCTAGGCCTAGGAGGTTGGGCATGTGTGTTTGACCTAAACAAAGAAAGCTAGGTATGCATGGACTGCAATGATAGGCTCACACGCTAAAAAATAAGATATTAGTTTTTTTATTTTAAAAATCTATTTTTAATTATTTTTCACCTAAACATATTAAAGAAATACTAGAAATACTAGAAGCATCCAAATAAACACATTTCGAACTTTATAATATTCTTGGATCTATAAAAAAAAATTAAACAAAACAAAATAAAACATAATTTCTTAATTCTTAATTTATTTTTTCTATCAACATTAATGGTAAAAAAACACATGAATAAACTTTTCTTGTCGAGAAGAATCCATCAACATCAATATAAGCTTTTTAAGTGGCCGGATGTGATCACTTTATCTTTTCTCTTATATTTTTCAGCGATCCTTTCTCATTTCAAATTTCAAGAACTAAAATATAAAATAAATAATGTTGAGAATTGAAATGCGAAACTCTCAAAAAAATAAAAATTAAAAAAATTAAAAATTTTAGAAACTAAACTATAGTTTTTCGTATAAAAAAGAAAACAAGGCTATTTTTTTAAAAATTAAAAATTTTAGGAACTAAACTATAGTTTTTCATATAAAAAAGAAAACAAGGCTATTTTTTTTTGTTGCTGTACAAAAATTTAATCATTATTATTTTAATTTTTAAATTAATAAAATTTAACTCTATTTTACACAGTCAAGCATCAAATTAATTCTTAGTGTATTTTTTATTCAGGCATTTTATAGCAGTCACGCCTGGTGTATTTCTTCAGCATTAGCATTATTCCTTTGAAATAAGATAGGCCAATAATAATATTTTCATAGTTTGGATAATTTGAATTGAAAAGTTAAGATAGACTATAATATGAAATAATATATTTATGATATATTATATTAGACATGATTTGGTCTCGTAGACCTTCAAGAGAAATAAGTGATGATTATTAGTGCTTCATGCATAATCTATTATAACTTGCATCTTATAAAGATAATCAGATTGCAAATTATCTAAATTGAACAATAGGATTGGTACAGGAATAAGTAAAAATTAAGTAGACGGGGGCAAAAAATATTAATAGGATCGATGCATAATGAATAATATTAATTTTAAATATTGATATGATGATATATTGAATTGACCCAATTTAACTTATATTAAATATACAACTAGGATTATGAGACCATAATAACTCTAAAGAAAATGTATCAAAATAAATTATAAAAATTAATTTCTAATCAAAGTCAATCTAATTTAACATATTAAACTCACTACATAGATAATCAAATAACTTGATAAAAAGTAAATAAAAAAAATTACAAAGCTCAATTTATAATAGATCCAATGTTAACGGTAGATATTGAAAAAAAAATATAAGATTGAAATAACTTCATAAAAATAAAATTAAAAAAATATATATTATAAAGCCCAATTCTCAAATAATTTAATATTAAAAGATAAAATTAAAAAATAACTAAATAAAAAAGAAGCTTGAGTTGCTGGATGGTTAAATTAAAAAGGAAATATTCAATTAAAAAAGAACAAAAAAAACTGAATTGAGTCAATGTGTCACCTAAGTAATGACATTATGATAAACTATAGAAAGAGAATAAAAAACAAATACAAAGCCTAATTTCCAACCAATTCAATATTAAATAATGAAATCGAAAAAAATCAATTAAAAACAAGTTCAAAAAAAGCAATCAAGTTAACTTGGATTAACTTGTTAAGCCTATAACCTAGGATATGAGACCGTGATATATTGATAAAATGTAAATAAAAAAAATTATGAAGCTCTATTTATAACAGGTCCAATGTTGAAAGTTGAAATAGAAAAAAAAAATATAAATCTATGAGACTAGAATAACTTTGTAGAAAGCAAATTAAAAAAAAAATCAAGAAGGTCAATTCCCAAACAATTTAATATCAAAGAATGAAATTGAAAAAAAAAACTAAATAAAAAAAAAGATTGAATTATTGGAGGGTAAAATTAAAAATAAATTAAATTAAAAAAAACCTAAGAAATGTCAACCTTGTCAATTCAGGATAACTTGCAAAAACCACGATGCACGTCATGCAGTCAAGATAACTCTATAAAAAATAAATAAAAAAATTTAGGAAGCCTAATTAAAAAAAATTAATTTAACAAAAAATTTATCAAAGTTAAGTTGTTAAATTCATGACCTGAATAATGAGATCAAGTTAACTTAAAAAAAAATAAATCAATCATAAAAAGTAAATCAAGAAAAATTATGAAGATAATTTTCAACCAATTAAAATAGAGTGCTGAAAAAAAATTCATGTCATCTCAAGTTGATCTATTAAATCTGAAATCTTAATTTTAATATTGGGATGAATTTATAAAAAACAAATAAAAAAAATAAAGCTCTATATCGATCTAACGTTAAAGATTAAAATTAATAAGAAAAAAAATCCATATGATCGGTATCTAACCAAACAAAAAGAAAATCAAACAAAAAAATGAAGCTAAATTTCTAAAATAATCTAATATTCAAAAATAAAATTAATTAAAATAATAAGAAGATTAGGTTATCAAAGGGTGAATTTTTAAAAAATAAAAAACTTAATAAAAAAGAAGAAAAACACTAATTCAATTAATAATATTTTGTAAATGTAGCTACAACAATTTAGCAACCAATGTCTTGTCAATAAATAATAATTACCTTTTTTCTATATTTTTTTTATGTAGCCTTTGCATTTAATTTGACCACTCTATTGCAAGAAGGCATTCTTGACCATTGTTCAGAGGCCTTAAAAACACTACACATGGAGTAATATCATTTCCAAGAATACGCCTGTGTTTATTCTTTCTTCTTTTTTTTCTTTTTTTTTTCCTCCAGGTAAACTACACAGAGATTCAACTTTATTTTTTTCTATTTAAGTGTATCAACTTTATTTTTTTTATTTTTAGTGTGTGAATTTTTAATGTTTTTTTTATTAATATGAGTATCTAGATTAGCTTATAAACATCTCAACTAATCCCATATATCTTGAAATTAATAAATATATAAGTTTTTAATAGCCATGAAAGAATACAAATTCATGACCATTAAAATACAAATTTAAGACAAAATACAAATTTAAGACTTAATGAGTTAAATTTTCCATCAAAATTTATATAATCAAGAATTATTATCATATATTACCAAACTGATTAAACTGTTAAATTGACACATTAGTTTGGATGAGCATTATATTCTATTTCTAATCAAGTATCTATACTCTAGTTATTTTTTATTTTACATGCTTCTATTTTTTATCCAAGTATCTTAATTTTCATGATTTACCCTATCGAAGGCTTCAAATTAACAAAATAAATATCGGCTTTGGAATCTTATGATTATGTTTGTCATAGATGATCGCTTGAACTATACTTGTACTAGGTGACGATGGCCATCTCAAATGAACTAGTAATTAACTATGTATGTGCCTGCGCTATGCAACAGGGCACTGAATCGTTCATTAACTTTGATCGCTTGAAACCGGAAGGCAACTGAAAGAAAGTTCATCGACAATGGCTTGGAACGAAAGAGAAGAAGTCAATTAAAAATGCGTTGATATGACAAACATTGCAAGAAAAAGGCCGAAACGAGCAGTAAATGCATAGAACATACATTGGTTTTAGGAAGATCACAGTTCTAGAAGCAGCAGTAGTGGATGCTAAACAACATAGCATTTCCTTAGCGTGCCTTGCAAGTTTTGCTTGTGAACAGACAATGAAGTTGTCGTTCTGCACATCCTTCTTCTAAATCTGCAGAAGAGGCCTTG
>NW_011499877.1:788460-809099 GCF_000495115.2 Populus euphratica | reverse complement strand
CCTCTGTGTAGATAACGTTGACAACATGCATAAACAGAAGTCCTAACTCAACCATGGTTGTTGCAGCAGTGAAAAGAAACTGGCAGGAGTAATGATAGCATGCAGACTTGAAATTAAAATGAATGAAACAACAATGAAAATGCATAATGTAAGAAAGCAACCAACATGGTGTGAGGCTGTAGGCAACTGGCTATGCATGTTTTTACACAACATATTTTTATCACCAATTTCTATTTTTTAAAAGTAAACAAAGTAATATGGGACAGCCATGCTTGTTTCTCGAAATGCAAAGCTAACTTAAATGCAGGGTAAAACAATGGTCACAGCTAATTTTATTCTCATGAAAAAGAGTTAACAATAATTATTTTCTCAAAAGAAAATTTGAAAGTGGCCTTGTGGAATTTTTTGGCACTGTGTAACGTCAATAAGGATGTTAGCACTAAACATGCAATCACATTATAGAAAAAAATGATCAGGTTTATCAGGTGCAAATGGCAAGATTTGAATGGAAATGCAAAATTGTTCTAAACAGGACTATCACATATTTTACAGTAGCTAAGCCCTACTTAAGCATGAAAAGGAGCCAGAAAACAACAGCAAATCACGGTTTATAAAGTGCAGATGGAGACTAAAAAAAGTTAAATAACATGTGTGCTGGATGGTGGGAATGTCCATTGGCACTTTGCAGCAGGTGTTGCCTCTTCTAGTCTCGATGGCAAAATATGCCCTTCTGTTAGATCCTCCTTGGATGGGAGGAGCGATTGTCCTTCCCTAATGCTACTACATGGAGCAAAAAAAAGTAGTTAGGCAACATCTTATGATTTAAGAATGGAAATAGAAAATGTTAAAGAATAACATGGCTGATGTGCTCTTTTTAAAAAGAAGTTGGGAGGCTGATTCCCGGGCAGAGGAGCAAGATGGTGACATGAGTTTTAGATTATGCAGCTAAGCAATTGTTTATGTAAGAGCGATAACAAGAAGCAATGGTTTAAACATAAGAGACAAAAAATGTTCCAATTAGCATATGAAACATTGAGCTTGCTTGATTTCGAGCTGATAAGAAAGAGCTCACGAGAAAGCTTGTCAGTGGAACATCTCTTCTTTCTTTTTTTAATACAAACAAAAAAGACTTAAAATGATTCCTTATAAAATTATCTTATGTTTTATGATAATTCCTCATAAAATAACAGTCAACCTTCTCACCTCTTATGTCGAATCCATGTCAAATCTCTAGACACATGAGAAATCTAAGGGTCAAAGCGAAATGGTGAAAATGCTTAATCAACAGACTCAATCTCTCCCCCATTCTAATTCCTTTTTTTTTTTCCTGTAATTTATCCTCAGTGAAAAGAGTCAACAACCATTTTTTCTCTCTTCCCCCAAAACATAAAGCAACCACAGTGTGCGCAACAAAGGTTGAATCCTACATTTTTGGTTGCAGAGATAATAAAGATGAAATAAGCATATTATATACAAACAGAAAGGAAAATGTATGGATATACATACATATATACATAAGACATCATCCGTTGGAGTTGTTTCAAAGCATTAAATCATAAAAGAAATCGTGGTCAACTTCAAAGCCATAAAGCTTCAATCCTAGCTAGAGCATAAAATCTGAAATTTTTGTTTAACAACATGGCACATTGCTAGCCAAAATATAAGCAAATTATTCGATGGTTGGTGTTGACCTTACTAAATAAGAATGAATTAACTGTGAGATATAAGATGATCTATTTTTTATTTTTTATGAAAGTTAGCATGGAGGGCTTGTTGCAAAGTACATAAAGAAAAGGTAAAAAACTAAAATGGTCATGACATGAGAGAAATATTGGTTTAGACATCAAAGCTCTAATCTGTGTTCTGCATTTTTCCTTCTGGTTTACCAAATGCAAAACCAAGTCCTCATGATATGATCATAAAAGAAGAGACTTTCAGGATCGATTACCAACCAATATCAATGCAAGAAATTCAAATCACAAATGAACTAAAACCCATCAAATTTTAACCATAATATTTGTAAATTAATAAAAAATTAAATCATACCACAAACCCTTTTAGAGATCTCTAAAAGCCTATCAGGTGCTTTCTATAGAAAATTTTTCTATGCAAAGCCATTTTTTTTTTAATTCTTTTCCCTCTAAAGTTCTAACAGAATCAATCAACTACATAATTGAACCCATATTGCACTAAGAACAAAACATTCCTCAAATAAGCTCAAGAAACCCAAATAACTGTTTGCATAAAACAATAGTGTCTGTTGAGGACCTAGAGAAAACATGAATTTTGCTAGGTTTTTAAGAAACCCCTTATGGGGGTTACTGTTATTTTTGTCTTCCATTTCACACTTTGTCTCTCTCTACCTTTGTGTCTGAGGAAGATTGAGACTTTGCTTTCATTCAACAAGCTTTGATAGCTAGAGATAATATTCTCTTTCTTTTTTCTAAAAACAAATAAGAGAAAGACAGTCAGAGAGTTAGCAATGGTGGAGGTTGTTGGTGTTGACAATGATATTGCCAAGGAACAAAGCATGGTCAATACATGAGAGAAATATTTGGTTTAGACATCAAACTCTTTCTATAGCTTTTCTAGAATCTCCTTATCTCTAGCAAATTTGGTATGGATATCAACCATTTGTGTAAAAAACACAACATAACGATAACAACATTTACCAAACATCTAAATAGTTTCACAAAATCTAACTGATATGTTCAGGAAAAGAACCATGAGAATACCAGAAACTATCACAAACATTAGTATGGAAGCCAAAACTTTAGCCCCTAGTACAAAATGTCTTGTATATTACCCCAAAATCCAAAACAGAAGGCCTTCAAATAATAAAAATGTATAGGAAACTTCACTTAACCCTTAAAGATGTAAGCAAAAGAAGTAAATTCAAATGGCAAGCAATTAACCATCTACTAATCATAGGATATATAACAGCAAGGCACCAGGTTTTGTCATCTCCCTCCAAGATGCATATGCGATGACAGCAACACAGCGACGGTAATCTAGTTTCTCCTTTTAGTCTTGTAAATTTACCATAATTTGGTCTCTTCTTGTAGCCCAAAAAAAGATCTAATAATGTCTTCTTGTAAACAAAGCAACAATTCCCTGGCCACATAAAATTCAAGAAAGTAAAAGAACCAATTAAACCCAAATAACCATTTAAAAATACATAAGCCATGTCAACCAACAATCAATGAAGTTAAAATGGCTAAAAACCTAAAAAAAATGATTGTTTTAATAAAAAAAAAAACAAACCCTTGAAATTTACCATGGAGCTACTTGACCTGAACTGGAGGATATTGGGTTGACTCTTAAAGTAATTAGAGATGAAGATGGTTTGAAGCTTGGTGCTGAAAAAAATGCAATCTCAAAGAAATCATATGAAAGAAGTAAGGAATGGAAAGCTAGGTTAACACCTATAGATTGCTCCAAATCTAGAATAGAACACCCAAGCAAACACACCTCGAACAATGAACATTCTCAAAAGAGCCAGAGGGGTATGATGTTGATTTGTGGCAAGGACAGAAGTCATGGCACTGATTCCTTGTTATAAAGCAAATTGAATCTAATTTTTATGGCCATCTTTGGGAGCAAAAAACATTGTTTGTATATCCAAAGGAAAAAGATAAGATGAGCTAGCAAAACCATAGCTAACATCCAGAACTTGAACAACCCCAGCTGAACATGGATCACATGTATCATTAGTTACCATATTTCCTAACCTGTATCATTAGAGATGAAACATTATAGTGCTTGAGTTTTGGAAACATCATCAATTACTGGTATCATTGCCACTGTATTAAATGATAAACTAACCAGTTCAAAAGTGAATAAGTGATATAAGAAACTTAAGTTCATCAGCTGCTCCATGCTTGAAATGAGTGCCACCACCAGGGAACCATTATAGCTAATCTTTCTCATGCACCCAATTTGTCCTCCTTTGACTTCAATAAGACGTGTATGATTCACATTGCTTCTCCATACACAATCCCTGCTAGTTGGCCATTTACGAGCAATCTATAATCTTCTAGAGGTAGCACCAAGTAAAATAAACGCTTCTCAAGTGGAGGATAATGCCTCTTTAGCCCTTCTCTTTTAGAAAAATCCAAGGATGGGAACAAAATTTTCACATAAGAAACATCATGGCAAGGGAAAAAAAGAAGAGGGAAGATAAATAAAAGCATAAAAAGATGAATTAACCTTCTTTGGAAACCACTTCAAAGCAATGAAGTTAAGAGATTTAGGGATAAGAGCTAAAAACCTTGCAAAGATAGAGCAATAGAATCACATAAAAATCCACACTTCAAAAGCAAAAGAGATCAAGAAAAAAAAAAGATAAAAATCTCACCTGCCAATCGATATCCATTACAAACCCCTTCCTCAATCTCATGGCCTTCACCCAACCTACACCATGCTTATATGTTATAAAGGAGAAAAAGTCTGGGATAAAGCTTCTGGGTTTCATTTGAAAGCTTGTCTGGAGCTTGGGAGTTTAAGGTCTAATGTTATTAACAGGAATGATAATGAGATTATTGCTTTTTTTTTCAAAGGCTTCTTTGGGAGCCACAAAGGCATTGGAGTCGAAATTACGATTCTCAATTGAAATTCTATTCGCCAAAAGATGGTGGTAAAATTATAATATTTAATATAAAAACTTTTTATTCGTTAATTAAAATAACAATATTGTAGTGATAACTTAATAAGTGAAGAAAATAATTAGACTAATTTTTTCAAAATAGTATTTTAAAAAGTATAAATTCACTATAGCTTCCCCTCTCCATTGGCCCTGTTCAACATCACAATTATCAGATCATTAAACTGAGACTCAATCATACTTCTACAGAATCTAACCTAAAAAAAAAAAAAAAACCCTAAAACTCTTGAACCATTTCTCAATGGGCAGTGATGGAAAACGGAAGAAACGAGGCCGCAAATCTAAAACCCAAACAACCCTAGATCCCACGACACCCACCTTAAACGACGAAGTTTTCTCCGTCAACAATGTCGAAATTGTGAATTCCACCACCCCAACCAGCGCCAATCACCCCGAAAACCGCCGCGGCCGCCCTAAGAAGCGACCAAAGCACTCACCAGAGAAGCCCCCGCCATTAACTAATGGGGAAATTGGGGTCGCCACACCGGTGGAAGGCGTGGCGAGGGTGTTGCCGGCGATGGATGCGGTGGTAAAGGTGTTTTGTGTGCATACGGAGCCGAATTTCTCGCTTCCGTGGCAGAGGAAGAGGCAGTATAGTTCGAGTAGTAGTGGGTTTGTTATTCGAGGGAGGAGGGTTTTGACTAATGCGCATTCTGTGGAGCATTATACACAGGTTAAGCTTAAGAAGCGTGGTTCTGATACTAAGTATTTGGCTACTGTTCTTGCTATTGGAACTGAATGTGATATTGGTAAAGATTCAAGCTTTTCATGTTGTATAAGTAAATATTCTTGTCATTAGGCTCATGCTGTTTACTATATCCTGTGTTAAAAGTGGTTTGTAATGCACATTGAAGAAAGCAAGTATCTTAGTGTGATTAGGGCATATTTTCGAGGAATATATGCACTTGATCAATTTTTAGTTTTGTTGATTCTAAACTTTTTTTCTGTTTGATGAGTTGGGTTTTTTTTGCATCTTACGTTCTTGCATCGAATGCAAAATGTCAGCTTTTATAGGCAAGGATAACTTGTATGTGCATTTTTTTTTTGGAATGGTGTAATTATTCAATTTCTGTTTAGATGTGAAACAGTGACTGTGATGCGCGAGGAAAGTTCGTACAAGTTTCGTTGGAGGCAATTAGGGATTTAGGTAATTATATGTTAGGACAAGAGATGATCCCACAAGTAGTCAAGCTTTCCTGTGGTAAGGGAATGGGTGTGATGATAAGAAAATTGTAGAAGTAGATCTAGCAGGTCATGTTAATTAGATTTGTAGTTCTCTTATGACGGAACAAGGTTGATTAAGTTTATATACCTTGCTGAATGCATAGGATAAAACATTTTGCTCAATGCAAAATTTCCTTTTGTGATTTGCAGCCTTGCTAACAGTCAATGATGATGAGTTCTGGGAAGGGGTATCACCTGTTGAGTTTGGAGAATTGCCTGCTCTTCAAGATGCTGTCACTGTTGTTGGTTACCCAATCGGAGGGGACACAATTTCTGTGACAAGTGGTGTTGTATCACGGATAGAGATCCTATCTTATGTCCATGGATCCACAGAGCTTTTGGGTTTGCAAGTAACATTGTTGAAACTCTTGCATTTTGTTTTTTTGTAATTATTGAACTACTGCCCTTACACACCTTTCTCATGGTTTCATTTGTAGATAGATGCTGCTATAAACTCAGGAAATTCTGGAGGACCTGCCTTTAATGATAAAGGTCAATGTGTGGGCATTGCATTTCAGTCCCTTAAACATGAAGATGCTGAGAATATAGGGTATGTTATACCAACACCGGTCATCAAGCACTTCATCCAAGATTATGAGAAGAATGGAGCATACACAGGTTAACTGTTGTGACATATTTGGTCCTGGCTTTGTATACAAATTTATATATGCTGTGTAATTAAGTTGCTTTGTGTATATTTTAGTAGTGTCACATTGCTTACTGATCCTGGTTAAAGTTGATGATCATCCCTTACATGCTAGGATTTCCATTTCTTGGGATTGAATGGCAGAAGATGGAAAATCCAGATTTGCGTATGGCAATGGGTATGAAACCTGATCAGAAGGGTGTTCGTATCAGAAGAGTTGATCCCACTGCTCTAGAATCTGAAGTCTTGCAGCCATCAGACATTATTCTCAGCTTTGATGGGGTAGATATTGCTAATGATGGAACAGGTTCGTGTACAAGTTCTTATGCTCAGAACAGACACCTGAAGCTTTGTTAGGAACTGGTAGTATACAAAGGTGATTCATGCAGCATTCTCTTTGGCATGAAATTTCACCCCCATTTATTGACATTTCAGTTCCCTTTCGGCATGGTGAGCGCATTGGCTTCAGCTATCTTATCTCTCAAAAGTATACTGGGGATAATGCAGCAATCAAAGTTTTTCGGAATTCTAAGACTCTAGAATTTGTCATCAAACTCTCAACTCACAGAAGGCTAATTCCTCCACATGTGAAGGGAAAACCTCCATCCTATTATATCATTGCAGGATTTGTATTCACGACAGTTTCTGTTCCTTATCTTCGTTCTGAGGTGCATATTTCACTTTTCCTTTTCCTTTTTTCCTATACTTTTTCTTGATATTCCCAATGACTTCTCCTATTATTAGTTAGTTAAATTATTGTGATGAAATCTTAAATGCTTCCATTTTTAATTGGTGCTCAGTGAAGCGAGTGATTGATTCTTTTTGTACATGACGCTATGGCTGTGCTATATTGATTTTATTTCTTGACTATGGTACTTCTGCGTGTTGTATGCTTTATGTGCTAGGGACAAGGCCCATTAAACTTTCTTCTCGTTCTTTTGTGCAAGTTTTCATGTATTTGTTGGTGCAAATGCTTTAACTCAGAGGTTATGGTTTATGTAGCACTGCATAATCTAATTTGTATTATTGTCATTGAGTCTTTGCCCATTCTTGTCAGTAGGTGTATTAACTTATTAACTTATTTCTATCAACCAACACCATGGTTCTTGTTGGCTCTTGGAACTTGGGATGATAGGATATTAAACTTGCACCACATCCTAAAACATTAGAGACAGGATTTTAGAAGTACAAGGACTCAATTTTAATAGTACTAAAACTTTGGGCATCACCCTGTTATTGAAGCTGAGCTCTAGACTTACTAAACCTGTTCACCTAATGAACTTGTGCTAATGTGTAACTGAATCCCCAAACCCAGGACTTAGTGTAATGGATTTTCATCTAATCAGGTCACTGGTGAGTTCCATCATACTTTCCTGGATTTGTCTTTTGGTTCTGCTTTCCTTTTGTAACTTTCCATTGTAACCTGGGATTGAAAACATTAATTGTAATTAGAATGGATTACTGTTGTAGTAATGCTTCTACCTTTTGCTAGCCATTGTTCTTATAGCTTGTTCTGAGGGTTGCAGTATACAGATTCCTGTTTATTGTTTTCAACAAAAGTATCTAGTTTCACTCACCGAACCTTTATTTCTGTAGCTTGCATTTGCGTGTTTACCTATTCCAACATCATTCTCCATGCCTATGTCTTTGCCATATTCTGAACTTAATTTTATGGACATTGAAGAGCAAAATAATTACATTTATATTAGCCTCATTTATTTATTCAATCTTTCACGCCTTGCCATTTGCAGCTTCAGTTTAATGCCAACTCTCTCTCTCTCTCTCTCTCTCACACACACACACTCAGTTTAATGCAATACTTAACATCATATGTACTTTCATGGTTAACTGATTTTACATCACCCCTGTTCTTTTTTGCATAATTGTGCAGTATGGCAAAGAATATGAATTTGAAGCTCCTGTCAAACTTTTGGACAAACTTTTGCATTCAATGCCACAATCCCCAGATGAACAGCTGGTTGTGGTTTCTCAGGTCTCTCTCACACCCGCACACATGTCAGTTCATATGACTGCTATTCTACTCTGCTGACATTGCACTTTAACTCTTTTTTTTCCTGGAAAATTTCCGACATTGCACTTTTAACTCTTTTTTTTCCTGGAAAATTTCTGGCAGGTGCTTGTGGCTGACATTAATATTGGGTATGAGGACATCGTTAACACTCAGGTGAGGAATGGCAGTCATGTAACCGGTGTTTTTTATTTCTGTCATTGAGTTGGTACAGCCTGTCTATGATTTCACCTATTTTTTTGGTGAACTACCTCTCGTTTCATGTAATTTATTCTATACCTATGCAGGTTCTTGCTTTCAATGGTAAGCCAGTGAAGAATTTGAAGAGCTTGGCTAGCATGGTCGAGAATTGTGACGATGAGTTTCTGAAATTTGATCTAGAATATGACCAGGTCCTCTCTATCTCTCTCTCTCAAAGGGTGTTTGACTGTGTGTGTGTTTGCATGCTCTTCAAGCATTTGCATTCCTGCTATATTTACTAGTTCTCTGTCTGTGGGTGTCTGGTGCTGATATTTTTTCCTGTGCTTTGGTGCAGATAGTTGTTCTCCGGATGAAGACCGCTAAGGAAGCTACTGTAGATATTCTTACTACACACTGCATACCTTCTGCAATTTCTGATGATCTTAAGCCATGAATTTGGGTCTTAGTCTAGGTACATTGCGATATTCTTGTTAGGGCCAAGCTACTCCCCTTTCTTTACCTTCATCAAGATGGGGTGGGTTGGGGTTGTGGTTGTGGTGGGGGATAATTTATAAAATTGAGGGTGGACTTGTTAGTTTTTACTTTCTTAGATGCAACTTTCCTATATGGTGTTGAGGGTTGAGTCTTTTTAGCTAGCATAATGAGGAAAACTTGCAGTGTCTATTATTGGCAGCTGTGTTCTTTCCTTTACCTGATACAAGTTTTGGAGAATCTATCAGGGTCTGTTTCGTTTCATTGTTTTTCTGTTGCTGTACTATCAGCAAAGAGTTTTTAACTTATGAATGTTAAAATTCCTATATATTGAGAATTTGCAAATTGATAATACCGTGCGAGTGAATTTTCCATCTCCAAGGAAAACTACTTTGATCCCCTATTAGAAAAATTCCAAACTCTCCCTCTGTGCTTCAACTCGAACATAAAGTTCTTGTTTCGGCAATTCAAAGGTGGGCTGTACTAGGTTAGGGATGGTGCCTTTGATGCATCTACCATTTTACATGAGTTGTTTTAATGCTGATAACCCATTGGATAGCTAGTTTCTCCCAGCATCTCATTGTGAATAGCAATCACTGGATGCTCTCCAGTTCTAGGTGCCAAATAATAAAGACCACAACAAGGTGCGGGACGACAATTCTGTATTTTAGATGTGGACTCGTTTTTCTATATTTTTGCTCCTTGCTCGTATCAATTCTCACAGAAAAAAGAACTGCAAGAATGCATGGCCAGAATGCACCCAACAGATGGTTAGCACATCACAAACGTATCGGTTGATGCCCTTTTTTCATATGAAGACCAAATAAACTGATGGAATTACACTTTGTACTAAAAAAGGATAAGTAAAACTATGTACTATACTTGATTGTGCTGAATTAGAATACGGTCACTTGACGGAATATTATTCGACGAAGAAAATGTAGAAACTTGAAAAATGCCTACACAGTTTTGTCCACAAGCTACACAGGTATTGCAACTACTCACATTGGTTTAGGCGTTCATACGGCTCTCCAAGAGAGGAGTCTTCTGTGACAGTGATTGTAGGTTTCTGGGTCCGTTTACTTTGCTATGTTCGTCCTCTTTGGATTGTGCCCAAATCACTCCATAGAAACCGGCAACAATTATAATTGCTCCAACAATACTGCAGAAGAACACCAACTAGTTATAGACGTAGTTCTCTTTACCTGTCTGAAGAACTAGCATGAAGCAAAGGAAGTGTCTGATGTAAACTAGACGAGACTGTTACCTTCCAACATGAAGTGTGTCGCCAAGAAAGATAACACCGAGAAACGCAGCAGTAGCAATCCCCACAGGTTTAAAAATGGCCACAAAAACAGGCCCCTTCTTGTGTATGCACCATGCTGTTACACCAAACGTCACCACACTGCCAACCACAGCCTAAAAGAGCTTCTTATTAGAGGGCTGTAAGAAAAACTGTTGCCAAATGTTTTCTTATGTGCTTACTGAATAGATGATGGAGATGAGCTCAATATCAGGCCTCAGTTTCCAAGCATTTGGATTCCGCTCTGCAATCAAGGAAACTATTGAACTTTGAATCGTCCCAAAGAGGCAGAGGAAGGAGACCATGGCCATCTCTGAAGGGTACTCTTTTAAAATTGCTGCCTTCAAGTATAACTCGACGAAAAAGCATTTAAATTTCAGCAAACGCAATTAATATGAACAGCAACCACACATTTTGAGCCTATTACCTGAAGAGTAGTAAATATTGAAATGCATAAATCAGCAGTTACAAGGAAGAGGCCTCCGATGATCCAAGAATTTGTTGTTGACATGATGGAAGGGATTGGTTCAGGATTTGATTGTGTAGTTATGGCACCTATTGCAGGGCCCTTGTACAAGGTTATAGTCAAAGCTCCTGAAACTGATACCAGTGTGCCCATGATTTTGATCCGACTTCTTGAGCTTCTCCAATGTAGCTTTTCCATCCTGAATTTGAAGGGCTAAAATTTGTAAGGGAAACATCCACTTGTCTTACAACAATATGCTTACTTCATGAGTTTACTACCCACAATTCAACAACATATTGTAGAGAGGGAACATCCCGACTCAATTTTGCATTTCATCGCTTGTAAATGTCTACAAACTTCGTAACTGGAAATTTGTTTTAGTATCGACTCAGTGATTTTCTTTGTTTGAGTCGTAGAAGCGCAAGATTTCCACTTAATTCCCACCGCCTGCTTTTTGAACAGTGAAAAAGAGAGGAGAGAAACCTGAAGATAACGGCAAGCAAGAAAGTGAAGGCAGGGATTAGCTGGCCCATAGCAGAAGCAAGGGTAGGAGAACTGTAGCTTACGCCAGTGAACACACAATTCTGCATCAAAGTAATCCTACAAAATCAAAACACAAAACACAATGAAGAAGTTCCAGCCAATAAAAAGCAAACCCACTTTCAAAATCATTTAAAAGAAGCACTTTCATGGATGATATGACATTACCCCACAAGGCTAAGGAGGAAGAACTTGCAGAGGAGGGAGAAGGTGACTGGTGGTCTCTTTGTTCTGCCCAGAAAAAGAAAAGCAAGGTCGAAAATTCAATAGCAATATCAATGATTAAAGATAGATGTGATTTGCTGATGAAAGTCAAGGGCATTAGTAACATCAATGATTAAAGATAGATGTGATTAGGGGTTTTGCTGATGAAAGTCAAGGGCATTAGTAGATATACCTGTAGAAGATTAAAGAAGGTAACAGGATAAGAGTGGCAAGAGCATTAGAGTAAACAACAAAGACAAATTGGCTCATCCCTTTGGACATGGCTGCTTTGCTCAGTGTGGTCAAACCAACATCAAGGCATTCCACCATCACCATGGCTGCAAATGGCAGCAAATTTAACAAGACAGACTTTACTCCCATCCTTCTTTCTCTCTGTAAGCGAGTAGAGAGAGAGTTCACTGTAGTCACTGATCAAGAGTTGTTGCGTTTAGTGGTGTGGTCAAGCAGATGCGACGTAGCTGTCTAGAATCTTTCTTTCAATGATTCTTCGTATCTCCATGAAAGTATTTGAAATTATTTTTATTTTTGTAATAAACAAAGTACTGTACTTTTTATTAGAATTTATTTTAAAATATAGTTATGGTTATTTTTAAACTAATTTTTTATATTAAAATATATATTAATAATATTTTTTTATTTTTAAAAATTATTTTTATTATCATGACATTAAAATAATTTTAAAATGCTAGAAATATATTAATTTAAAATAAAAAATAAAAAAATTTAAATTTTTTTAAAATATTTTTAAAACATAAAAATAATCATTCCCTTAATAAGCATTATATCTGTCTCCTTCATTTCCCTTGGTATTTTTTTTTTTAAACCAACATCAATTCTGAATCTTTTTTTTAGCAACATTTTCATGAATTCTAAATTATTATTATTATTATTAAAGAATTGCCATAGAAAACACGGAGCAAAATCCAACCTAAGTTATCCTCATGTGGTCCAAGGACATGTGTTCCATGTTCGCACAAAAGAATTCACCATGAGTCATATCTCGTGACGTGGCATTCCACTGAGATACAATACTTCAAAATTAAACGGATAGGCCATGGTGAATTTTTTATACTAAGGAACCTTATATATAATATCAGAAAAACTCTATAAAAAAATAAAAAATAAAAAATTTTAATTTTAAAAAATTTATTTTAGTATTGTTTTAAATCAAATGCTAGAAGATAATATCAATAAATTTAATTTAATCAAAAAATAAAATTTCATTTAAAAAACAAAATTTAACAAAAACTTAAAACAAAATAAAATCAAGTAGCCCTTAGCCCTTGTTATTTTAAAAGAAAAGTAAATCCTATAAAAAAAGAGTAAAAAATAAATGTTAGAGGATGAAACATGAAAAAAAAAGAGCTTAAAAAGAAAAAAAACAACTAAGCCCAACTAAATTTTGTAAACCTAGCTTAAACTCTTAAACTTGTATTCCATTAAATTCTTGATCTGGACTCAACTCAAGAGCTCAACACCTAAAATATTAAATATTGAAAGATAAAATTATCAATTTAAAAACAAAATCCTTTCAAAAAAGCTAATTTCAACAAAGATTAAAAAAAAAAAGAGCCAAATTAACCTGTGTTATTTTCGAAACAACTAAACAATACCATAGAAAATGAATTAAAAAAATAACAAAAAGCTTGAGGATGGAAAAAAAAAAAAGCTTAAAGAAATTTATGTCAACTTTGTAAACCAGGGTTAATGTCTTAAATCCACAAACCATTAAATTTAGACCTAGACTCAACCAAGAAACTAAATATCTGACTAATTAAGTATTGGAGGATGAAATAAAAAAATTATTCTAAAAAATCTTGCAAGGTAAAAAAATACGATAATACAAAAAAGGACTAGATTTGACAGGAAAAAAACTAAAGAATGATGAAATTGTAAAAAAAAAATAATTATCTAAAAATAGTAATTAAAAGAATAAAAACTAAATTTTATATATGAAAATATTAATTGGGGATGAGATTAAAAACAATTCTTAATTTAATAAACAATTCTAAATATAAAAAATTTTCAATAAAGAGAATAAAGATAAAATTGAGAAAACCCCTTAATTTTATAAAATATTCTAAATTTAAAAAATTGTAATAAAGACAATATGAATGAAATCTTGAGTACAACAAATTTTAGGAGCCAATTTGATTTTTTTTAATTTCAGCATGAAAATCGAGTATGAGAAAGGGAAAAGGAGAAACAATAAAATGTTACATGTACCATACCGATCATCGTAGTTCTACATGCACCATTGATCCGTGAAGGAGACACCGAGATGCTTCAGAAGCTACATTGGAATCACAATTTTAGCTACTGGATGGCGCCGCACAAGTTGTTTAAAGGCAGCTGACACTATTCACTGAATTCTATTTTTTATTTTACTATTGTTTTAAATTAAATGCTAGAGGATAAAATCAATAAATTTAATTTAATTAAAAAATAAAATTTCATTTAAAAAACAAAATTTAACAAAGACTTAAAACAAAACAAAATCAAAGTAGCCCTTGTTATTTTAAAAGAAAAATAAATTCTATAAAAAAATAATAAAAAATAAATGTTAAAAGATGAAATATGAAAAAAAAAAGTTTTTTAAAAAAAGAAAACAAGTAAGCCCGATTAAATTTTGTAAACCTAGCTTAAACTCTTAAACTTGTATTCCATTAAATTCTTGATCTAAACTCAACTTAAGAACTCAACACCTAAAAAATTAAATATTAGATGATGAAATTAATCAATTTAAAAACAAAATCCTTTCAAAAAAAGCTAATTTCAACAAAGATATATATATATAAAAAAGAGTCAAAGTAATCTGTGTTATTTTCAAAACAACTAAACAATACCATAGAAAATAAATTAAAAAAATAAAAAAAGCTTGAGGATGAAAAAAAAAAAAGCTTAAAGAAATTTGTGTCAACTTTGTAAACCAAGGTTAATGTCTTAAATCCACAAACCATTAAATTTAAATCTAGACACAATTGAAAAGCTAAATATCTGACTAATTAAGTATTGGAGGATGAAATAAAAAAATTAATCTAAAAAATCTTGCAAGGTAAAAAAATATGATAATACAAAAAAGGACTAGATTTGACAGGAAAAAAACTAAAGAATGATGAAATTGTAAAAACAAAAATCATCTAAAAATAGTAATTAAAAAAATAAAAACCAAATTTTATATATGAAAATATTAATTGGGGAAGAGATTAAAAACAATTCTTAATTTAATAAACTATTCTAAATATAAAAAATTTTCAATAAAGAGAATAAAGATAAAATTGAGAAAACCCCTTAATTTTATAAAATATTCTAAATTTAAAAAATTGTAATAAAGAGAATATAGATGAAATCTTTAGTACAACAAATTTTAGGAGCTAATTTGATTTTTTTTAATTCCAGCATGAAAATCAAGTATGAGAGAGGAAAAAAGAGAAACAACAAAATGTTACATGTACAATACCAATCATCGTAATTCTACATGCACCATTGATCCGTGAAGGAGACATTGAGATGCTTTAGAAGCTATATTGGAATCACAATTTTAGTTACCGGATGGCACCGCACAAGTTGTTTAAAGGTAGTTGACACTATTCACTGAATTCTATTTTTTATTTACTAAATTACCCAACTACCCCTAATAATACTCAACAACTACCAAATGACCACATCTAAATGATAAAAGAGTCGCCAAGTTAGAGATAATTGACTTTAATTTTTAAGGGTAATGAAGTAATTTATTTATCCATAAATCAAGTTAAAGACTAAAAAGCCGTTTAAACCAAGTTATTTTTTTGGTCTACCAAAGGTAATTAAGTAATCACACTACAAAGAAAATGCAAAAATAATGTTTAACCTCTTCCTTTCAAGTAATGATCAATATGTCCCATTAAAAATACCATCATACCTATAAATTTAAAATATGTTACTTTGCCCACCAAGAAGTAAAATCAACATTTTATTATGCGAATCTACAATGAAAGGCTCATCTTTTCTAATATAGAGTATAATATAATAACTAGTGGTATTTTTTTACTAGAATTACAAGCTAGTTAAATTATTTTATTTTAAAGGTTAATTTTTTTGTTTGAAAAAGCATATAAAATTAATTCATATGAAAACATTAAATATCATTTATTTATATAAAATATTAAAAGAATAAATTTCAAGACAAATGACCACATTCAATTTGAAAGATTGTAAAATTAACAAATAATTGAAAAAACAACAAAGGTGAGCTAAATAATTAAAAAAAAATAAAACAGAGAGATGAGAGGAGAGGAGAGGATATTATTGAAAATTTAAATAATAAAACTAATGCAAAGTAAAAATAAATAAAAAGGAGGATATTAATTAAAATATAAAAAAATAAAAATAAAAAATAAAAGCAAAACATTAGTGGGTCAAGCCCACATGTTTGACCTAAATACAAAAGCCCAACCGCTTTTGAATTTGAAAGCTCAAGTCTGCACTTGCTTTTTTTTTTTTCTCCCATCAGAACCAAACAACAATGTGTCATCTAGATTTATATATATATATATATATATATATATATATATAAAACTAATTTAAGTGACAGGTTGTCTGTTGTGGCACGCAACATGTCGCTTGCACTAATATTTTTCGGTCACTCTCGATGACTTTAAAATCATGGTAGAAGCTTTTAGATTCTAAAAACTTAATTTTAAAGTCATTTTGTACTAGAAAAGCTTTAAAACCACCATAAAATTCGTTTTAAACTACCTACGAACCCCAAGATCACTTTAAAAAAAAACAAAAGAAAATCAACCAAATCTAAAAAATCTAAAGACTTTAATCTATTTTTTTTTTCAACAACAAGAAGGCTAAAAACACAACCATGAAACTCCTCTCATGAAACAAACTATTTGACACAAAGATTGGTTATTTTAGTTATCGATATTAAACAAAAATGGTCCATCTATAATATTTGTATTATTTAACTCGACCTAACCCGTCAAAGTTAGATAATGTGAATATTAAAAATGATAGTGGGTCAAAAACACCTAAGAAATGGATATTAGAGGTGTTCACGGCTCAGTTTAGATCGAGTTAGGCTGAAAATCCTAACTAAATCGAGAAATGAAATTTCCTAAGAAAATGGATGAAACCAAAAACCAGTTCAAATCGAACTGGTTTAGTTCAGTCAAGATTAGTTTTTTTAGGTTAAAACCAGAAAATTTAATCACAACAACCAGCACACAAAAAAAAGGTGAAAAGAAGAAAATTTATCAAACAAATTATTTACTATATTCTTTCAAGGTCCCCGCTAGAGTATGCAAATACAAATATATCAATCAAGAAAATTATACAAGTTGCCAAAAAACTACTAGTGGTAGTGGTATGTAGCAAGTGCATCAACCTTTTAAAAAATGCAGTCATGATTAGTGTAGATAAATGAGGGAGAATACTTATAATTTTAATATAAAAAGTGTCGTCCACTTCAAACAACTATACAAGAAAAATTGAGTGGATTATACACTGGCTCACCGTGGTTTTTTTTGTGTAGATTATACACTTTAAATGATGAAGGACAATAAATAAAAGCAATAATTTTAAAATAAAAACAAAATATATTTAAGAACTGAAACGAAAACTAAACACCTAAATCAAAAGGAGGGGAGATGGCAACCAAAGAGAGACATGGAACGATATGACTACTTTTTTACTGGGAAAGTGGGGAATTTTTTAGAGTTAGCGAACTTAGGTTAGATTACCTTTCTATTTATACCTCTCCCCTTTTTAAATGGGTTTAAACCTTTAAGGTACATTGGGTTCAATTTGGTTACTCAATTTTAACTTCTAAAATCAAAACCGAACTAGATCGAGTGAATTTTTTTAATTTTTAAATTAGTTTGATCAATTTTATTTTTTCTTAGTTTGGTGTTTTTGATTGTTTTTTTTTTCCTATGGTTTTAACAATTTAATTGATTGGTCAGTTTTTTTGAACACCTTTAAATAATATCATAGGTCAAGTGACATGACAAGATTTTTAAAATTCAATCAACTCAACCTAACTCATATACCTTATACAGCCCATCAATAATGTGGATATTACAAATTAATTTGTTGTTATATGTTTTTTTTTTATGTTTTTACAATTGATTATTCATTTAGTTTATACATGAAGCTTAAATCTTTTGTTATAGCTTATAATAAGTTTTGAGCTAATTCATGGAGCCCAAATCTTAGTTTTACTTAAGTCCAACTCATAAAAATTAGAAATATAAGCCTAATTCACAGAACATGTAATATTAGTATAACATGATATATTTAACTTGCTTAGGTCCAAGAAAATTAAATGAATCAAGTTTATAATTTGTAAAATATTAAAAATTAAGATGAATTCAATTGTGGATCTAAACCCGACCCAATAATATCCATCAACACTCTTAATTTTAGCTCCCAAAATGATGACAACATACAACTTTTTACTTCTTTTGTTATTTCTAGTAAATTTCTCTCTCTTTTTCCTATCCCAAAGATTGAAAATGAATAAAATAATTTTTCATGTGAAAATGAAATTACCACAAGTTTGGTGGTAATCATGTATTCTTTCAAATTCTATCATCTCTCTTTTAATTCATTATTTTTTATTATAATTTTATTTAATTTCATCTAATTAGGTTATAAAAATTTAATAAAATTTTTTTTGAAAATAAAAAAAATAATGCGCTTCATTGTTTATACGAATAATAAAGCATCATCAAAAACATCATATCTTTAGGATATTAGTTAGCTAGTTTGGTTCTACATTGTCACACTAAGCATTTTAGAGATATATTTTTTATTTATTTTTATAATAATTAAACTAAATATTAAAAAAATAATTTAAATTATAAAAAATATTAATTTAGGATAAATTCCTTTTTTATTCATATATTCTCTTTGCTTAGATAATATCTTGTTTTTTTATTAGGAATATGATTTTTCTAATAGAAAATAAAGGTAATTGATTTTAATATTAATAGGAATTCCAATGATATGAATTAAGGATGAAAAATGTTTCTCTTTAATTAGAATTTTTTTTAATTTACATAATTCTTTTTTTATCATGAGAAAATGTTTTTTTATTAGAAACATTGTTTTTTTTAATAAACTTATCATCATTTAAAAAAACATTTAACTAATAAATAAATAAATTAGAACTCAATAATTTTCAAGCGAATATATAGCAACATTAAGAAAAATTAATTATAGATATAATTGAAAAAATAATAAAATTATTTTTTAATTCTTATTAAATATTTATGATCAATTTTCTAAAAACATTTGCATATTAATTTCATATATAATTATTAATAAAGTAATTATTTTTCCTAGTACGTTTGGCTTGACAAAACATGAAATTAGTGCTTTCTATAATTTTAATTTTAATGTATTAATATAAAATTTTTTAAAAATAATTATTTTAATATATTTTTAAATAAAAAATATTTTTAAAAAATATCACACATTAAAAAATATTGTAATGTTTTTTTCTTATTTTTGGAATGACACGGCCTATATATCTATGCAGACAACTTGTCATTTAAAACCCAAGTTAATGTCTCTATCCATATCCATATATTAAATTTAAGGAGTGTTTGTGAATGAATTTTAACATGTTTTTAATTAAAATTATTTTTTTAATGTTTTTAATTTTTTTTAAAGTATTATTATTGAAAATAAATTTAAAAAATAAAAAAATTATTATTTTAATATTTTTAAATAAAAAATACTTTAAAAAATAAGTTTTTATATCATTATACGTTATTTGTACCGTAGAGTGTTAAAATTCAGGTCAGCTACTCTCTGGTTCTGTTTGATCCATTTCTTCTTTCTCCTGCTGGAAAAAAAATGTTAAAAAAGAATTTAATAGAGAGTCAGAAAGAAAGCAGATTAATGGAGAAGATGGGCACGGCAGAACCCAACTTTGAACAACTATTTGAGGAGAAGAAGCGCGTCAGGAACCCCCTCGTTCCCGTCGGTAAATATTCAATCAATCCTTCCCTCCCCATTTCTTTCCCTTTTCATTTTTTATACATCTATTACGCGATGCTGAAGCTTCATTTTTTTTTGCAACATATTAGTGAATACTTTTTTTTTTTCATTTTCGAGGAATCATTAGCCCAATTAAAATTTGTTAGCAATTTGATTGTATTGATTAGGGTTTTAAGGTTTGAAGAAAAGAAACAGAGAGATTCTATGATTTGCCCTTTTGTTGGGTTTGCTTAGAAATGTGAATAGAATTCGAATTCTGCAATTTTTATTCTCAAAATTAACTTTACTTCTAATGCTGTTTTAGTGTAGCACTAGAGATATGGAGCAATTAATCTCACTTAAAGTATCCGTATCTCATTCTACCAAAGGAAAGGTATTGTAACTTGCTTTTTTGATAATGGCAATCCATGTTTCAGTGAATTAAACAACATTACATTAGAAATTCAATGAGAATCCGTTCCCATTCCAAATCGTAGCGCAAAACAAGCATGGCCTTCAAGAACGCGATGCTGAAGCTTCATTTTTTTTTTTGCAACATATTAGTGAATACTTTTTTTTTTCGAGGAATCATTAGCCCAATTAAAATTTGTTAGCAATTTGTTTGTATTGATTAGGGTTTTAAGGTTTGAAGAAAAGAAACAGAGAGATTCTATGATTTGCCCTTTTGTTGGGTTTGCTTAGAAATGTGAATAGAATTCGAATTCTGCAATTTTTATTCTCAAAATTAACTTTACTTCTAATGCTGTTTTAGTGTAGCACTAGAGATATGGAGCAATTAATCTCACTTAAAGTATCCTTATCTCATTCTACCAAAGGAAAGGTATTGTAACTTGCTTTTTTGATAATGGCAATCCATGTTTCAGTGAATTAAAC
>NW_011499877.1:727195-788061 GCF_000495115.2 Populus euphratica | reverse complement strand
TTTTGGTTGCTGCAGGGTGTCCTCCGTAGTGACACAATCTGTTCTTTTTCTATGCCGATTTTATTCAATAAAATCCACACAATTCATATGCTCTCATTGCTGGTAGCATACATCTTGTGCATGACGAGATCCTACTACTGTTAGTGTAAACTGAGATCAGTGAACATGGATGTAGCGAGGATATTTGTGTAAGTTCTGAAAGAAGGGATAACATCAACCCCAGACAAATAATCTTATTTAAAAATACAAATATAATCAATGTCTGTTTACAAGCCTTTAGTCTTATAATTGATGTGTTATGTCTTACTGCTATATTGTTTGAATGGAAATGGCTTTTCATTGCTTTAAAGTTTTCTTTAACAAGGCTATTCGAAGAACTAAAAAGTCAAATGTATTGCAGCTAGCATGCATTATTCTGTGCGGGAATAAAATTTCTGATTAATGAGTTTTTTAAATTGGGGTTGTTTTTTAAAATATTTTTTATTTAAAAATTTTTTAAAATAATATTTTTTATATATATTTAAAAATAATTTTTTATATTAGAACATAAAAATGATTTAAAAATATTAATTTTAACAAAAAAGAAGAAGTTCGGTTTCAATGCCAAACTGGCACCAAGAGAGGCAGGAGGCATTGGGCAAGACGTGAATTTGCCTTTTTATTTAGATTGACGTGAGTTCTTTTTTTTTAATATATTTTTAAATAAAATTATTTTAAAAAATAATTATAATTATATTTTCAAACATGCTGGAAATCCTGAAAGGATTGAACTTTTTGATCAAATTACTCGAAAGATGCTCACGACGTCCGGATACCACCTCCATCAGAAGCCGAATTCATTTTACAGGCATCCAATGCTCGTGCTGCCTTTCCTTTCAAGATATACTTGGTTTTGTAACATTACTTTGCCGTGGTTTGGATAAAAAAACATATAATTATGTTAAAAAAATATAAATGGTGTTATTATGTTTATTATATGCAATGAAATATTAAAAATAATGATTAAAAACTCGGCTAATATATTAAAATAAATTAATTAATCACTATAATTGTTAATAAAAATAAATTAATCTTATTTATTTGACCAAGCGAGCAAACAGAAAACTGGCTACCTCACTTAAATAGTGATCTAGTCTTTTTTTTTTTTAAATCTTTTAAATCTTTATCATTTTATTTTTATCTAATCTTAACTTAAATGTGAAAACAAAAAACTGCTAAAGGACTAGATTGAAGATAAAAAAAATTAAGGGAGTAAAATAAAAAAAATAATAACAAATTGTATTGATTCGAGTTCACATGTGAAATTTATGACTTAGCTAATGGATATAACCATAATGATTAAACCCGAATGAATAATTTGACTTTTTTTTTTACTTTTCTTATTCTCTTTTTGAATGGATCTTTATTGAGTCTTAATTGGCAATAAATTAAATTAAATTTAGAAGCAAATAAAAGAGGTATAAAAAAATTTAATCTAAAAACTTAAAACTATATCATATTATATTGCTCATAATCAACAAAAAAAATTTTAGAACTCAAATCAAAACATCATCCCAATTATGCAGGATTTTTTTAAGCTAATGATAAAAAATGATTAAATTGCATTTTTTATTTGAATTTAAATAAAAAAATCAATGATAACAAAAGGGTTAAATTGCATTTTTTTTTAAAAATTAGGGGAAAAATACATTAAAAAATTTCCTAAATGTTGAGTCATAACCTATGAAATCAAAGATTCATATTAATAGCTCAATCAGGTCTAATATATTTTTTTAATAAATTTATGTTGCACCTAAATAAAGACAAAAAAATTGAAAAAAAAAAGACCCACAAAAAACAATTAAGTACGCGAGCCTAATGATCTTGTGTATCTGCATCTGAGCCTATGAAAAATAAAGCTCAGGGTTGCATGCCAGAGCCTTATATTTTTTTTTAAGGGACGAAAGACAACCAAAAACTTGTAGTCCATCTTTTGTATTAAAAAAATTAAATGACACATCATTTATTGAATGACGTGTCATTTGTCAAAGTAGACGACTTGTCACTTATCTTTCTAGTTGTAATTGAAAAATCTGGATACAGATTTTTTTCCTCAAAATCCTTTTTTCAACATGTTTTAGTGGAAAAAAAACTCATAAAAACCCTCACAACACCTAGAAATCAATTAATCAACCTAAGAAACTCTAAAAACAACTCCAAAACATGAAATCAAATAGGTCTAGGTTTTTCTTTCTCGACCTTGCTCCACTTTATCAGGTGATATTGAAGTTTGAAATAATTATTGTTCAACTCCTTTTATCAAATACAATCTATGAACATTAATATCAATTAATTTAATGGCTAAAATATAAAAGAATGATGACTTTCTTTCTTTATATCAAAACCTAACAAAAATTTATCTCTCCTTTATAAATTGAAGGATTAGAGTGTATTTTTAACGTCAATTTTAAAAACATCATTTATTTTCATCACCTTTTCTAAGTTGGTCTCCTTCATTCTTTTAATTTTATCCCTAGCAAATAAATTTAAAGCAATTAGGTGTTAATTTCACTACCAAAAACCACAATAAAAAAAGAAAGAGTTTTGAAACCAAAGTTAAAAAAAAAAGAAAAAAGATACTACTCCTTTTCATAATACTTTATAAATGTTTGATAAGTGATTAACACCTTCAAAACACCCTTTCATTTTAGTTGTTTATATAATATTTATATACAAAATATTTATGTTTCATTATGATTTAAACCAAAATAAAAGTTTTCAATTTATATATGCTAGATTTTAGCTCTTTAATGTTTAACACTACACTTGGATATTCAAATAAAAGTTTTAAAGGAAACGCAAAATGCTGGAAATTAACTATTAAAGGTATAAGATTTTCAAATGCTTATATTATTAAGAAACTTCTTAAAAAAAAAAAAAGCTTGAAGGCCAACCAACCGAGTTGTGGATTTGAACGTATTTTATATTCAACACGTGCATGTGAAAATGTGGTCATTCAATTCACCCCTACACTCTCTCCTTATATATCTCTCTTGCCCTGCCTTCCCTCTCTCACTTTTAGCTGCTGCTATCTTCTCTTCTCTACGATTTTTCTGTTTGGTTTCTCGTGATCAGAAATCCAGCACCAACCCACTAAAGGGCTGTCACCGTATTTTCTGAAAACTGATTTGCAAACGTAAGATACTGCAAGTTTTTGTCTTTATTTTCTTTCTGACCAATCTTCCGACAGCGCCCCAATTATTCATGGCCTGTCGTATTTTTTTTTTTGTTGCATCTGTCACTTGTTAGATCTTATATCGTTAGATTTAATTTATAAAAGTTAGATCCTTGAAACTTTGCAACAATTAGGAATTATAGATTTTGTGTCGGTTGCTCGCTATGTCTTTGACTGAACGAGGTGTTTTCTTTTTATTTTTTGCGATGGAAAATGAAGAAAGAACTTGGGATTTTGTGCTTCTTCGAGATTGAGAATTGGTTCTCTTGTTAAACATTTGTAAATGTTTTGGCTCAATGCTTTGAATGGATGATTTATTATGGATCATATATAAACTTGCATTGCCAAATGACTGCTTGTTTTTGCTTGTTAAATTAGATGCAATGCGGAGAATACTTGTTATCTTCGGATTGCTCTTGAACTTTTGGATGATTGTTATAAATTCTTGGTACAAATACTACACTATGTGTTAATTTCACACTATAATTAAACAATGTTAGTGTTTAAGAACACATGAAACAAACTCTTGCACTGAATACTCGGTTCTTTCTAAAGTCTTCAGACTTAATAAACGATCAGTTGAACTAATCACAGTGTCATAAAGGGCACTTTAGAAGAACAGCGGAGTGACTTAAGCCTTAGACAAAGACTTATCCGACATTTGTTCATTTAGTGCATGGTGTTGAGGGTTTTTCTTGTATTTCCAGTTCGTGGCTGGATTAAACAATTTGGTTTTGATTCTGTGGCAATAGTTAATTGTATCTAGAAATGTCATTGTGACATCCCAGGCAGGTCTGCATGTGGCTATTTTTAAGCTGGCAAAAGCTTCAGAGGCTATGATTTTTAGGCACATGGCATTGCTGTCCTGTGCAGGGCAATTGATTTTTTTCTTTTACCTGTGAGGATATTTCTGAAGGCCTTCTGGCTTAACAAATGGGTATTTGAACCGATGATAGGATCTTAACAACTAGAAGGCTTGTTGAACTTTGAACTTGCGGACATGTTTCATGTTAGATGTATTGATTTACCGACTTTGTGTACATTGTTCACAGATTTGCTTGTACCCTGCGCATGCTTTGCACATTAAGCAGTATTAGAAGTTTCTGATACTGTGGTTTTCTTTATCTCTACCTCAAGTTACAACATCTCGTAGGTAATTGCAAGGACGTTACGTGCTTAATGCTTGTATCTTTTGCTGCTTGTATGTCTAGTACAAGGAATTGAAACAAAATTGATTACTTTGATTTTACTTCTCATACATTAAAAGCAAACATATTTGATACTTTTATTGCAGGTTTGGGAGTTTTAATCTGTACAATTTAAAATGTCTTCTCCAAGCAAGAGGAGAGAGATGGATGTCATGAAGTTGTAAGCTTATCATTGTCATTTATGCATGCATATGAGATAATCAGCTTTTCTTTTTGATTTCTGTCTACATATAGTTAAAGATACACTGACTTAAAATGAAATCGAAGGCATGGTTCAATGAGCTTTGGATGGATTTATAGTTTTGTGAGAAGTGCAAATAAATTATAGGGAAGAGGACGTCCGTGACTATGGCACCCAAGGCAAGTGCCTCCCTATTTTCTGGGAAAATATCAACAGCATTTTCATACTGTTATCTGTGTGGTTTTAGCTTATCAGGTTGGCATGCACTGTCAAGAGTTATGAGGGGAATATAATTGTTTAGAGAAAGGTTTAGGATATGGGGGTTTATGCATAAAATTAATGGAGTAAGGATGTAGCTCTAGCACAGGCTTTTCCATACCATTGGCTCCAGTAGAACCAATTAAGGTTTGTGAATGGGAAAAGGCTCCGCAGTTTACCACCAGGATTGAGTTTGGTTGGTCCATGATGTCTTTCACCATGGATGATATAAGATCCCATTTACTATTAATGATTGTGCTAAAGTTGAATTTTTATTTGGTATTCCTGATGGTTTTCTTTCCTTTTTGGCATATATTTGTTTGGATTATAGGCTTTTTATCTGACGAGCATAGTCTATACAGGCATTTGCCTAGATTTGGAGTTACTGCATTACTTCTTGAAGTTATGGATAATTATTTCTTTGTGACATGTTTAACTGTTGGATTAATGCTGTACAGGATGATGAGTGATTACAACGTGGAGACTATAAATGATGGACTGAATGAATTTAATGTGGAGTTTCATGGTCCTAAAGAAAGTATTATCCCTTCTCTTTTGGTGTTTCTTTCTCCACTTTGATATATTAGCTTTTCTTTTTGTGTATCTACTTGGTACATGGTGCTTTAAAAATTGGACAGACGGGGTGTAGTCCATGTACAAGCATGCTGTTGTAAATCTATGAATGAACTCGGGAACATCATCTGTTTTACCACTGACAAAACAATTTCTTGGTTTGTTGTATGGATTATTTGATTCCACTAATGAATGGAAATAACAATTGTTTTCATCTTCTGTCCACATGGATCTCTGGCATCCTTCAGTTATTGTTTTCCTTGTTTAAGTCTATTTAGTTTTGGGAGCTCGAGGAGCTTTCTTCTACTGTTAATTTTGAATGAGAAAAATATGAAGAGGTCATTTCATTTAGTTTCAGGACTTCATGATTGATGTCGACATGTTTGATGGCTTCTCACTAACTGAAGTACTGTAAACATTGAGTTTAGTGTGACAGAATCTTATGGCATATTTATGTAAGACCTTGTTACCTATTGGAGTTTCCAATTTTAGTATTTATCTTTGTTCTCCTTTTACCTTGAGAATTCTGAGATGCACCTTTTCTCTTGAAAACCTCTATTGGCTGTTTCCAGTTTTATTCTTTTATTTTTGTGTTTTAGTAATGTCTTCTATTTTGTATTTTGTGCTTTCTTACTTCGGTGCTTACAGGCATTTATGAAGGTGGTGTCTGGAAAATCCATGTTGAGCTTCCTGATGCATATCCTTACAAGTCGCCTTCTATCGGGTTTGTGAACAAGATATTCCACCCAAATGTTGATGAACTGTAAGCAATGATCTTGGAACTGCTGTGTTGCAAATAGTTTAGATTTTATATTGTTTCTAATTTTGTGATCCTTCAGCTGACATTTGCTTTATTTTTCTTTATCAATAACAGTTCTGGTTCTGTATGCTTGGATGTAATCAACCAGTCATGGAGTCCAATGTTTGGTAAGCATTGTATATCACATTCTAAATAAAGCTATATATTGTTTGTTCAGATTGCACATTCTAGGTGGATGGTCCACATGCATTGTTTTCTCATTGAATATGCACCATCCACATGATCTGTTTTTGTCGATTGTTTCCTTCAATCTTGACTTTCACCATAGTTACTCACATATATGGTCTTTGTTTCTGCAGATCTTTTAAATGTTTTTGAAGTTTTCTTGCCACAGCTCTTGATTTATCCAAATCCTTCAGACCCCCTTAATGGGGATGCAGCTTCATTGATGATGAAGGATAAAGAACAATATGATCAGAAAGTGAAAGGTGAAAGTTATCCAGAATCATTTTTTTATTCCCCACCTGAAAAAAAATCTAGATTGTAGAATCTTTTTATCCTTGTCTAATCAAGTATTCATTCATATTCAAGTTCATGAAATTGAAATATACTGGGATTTTGGGTAGTTAGCTATTCAGAAACACATAATTATAGTATCCAACGCACGATTGGGTCAGTTCCTCAATGATGGGACTCTATACAGCGTAACCATGAGTTTGCAAGTGTGTTTGCCATTCATGTGAAAAGGGAAGTCTTAGATCCAAGTGATTAAGTGATTGAAGGCATTGACGAGTGATCTATCTAGAGGCAGCAAAGGAGCAGCCTATAGAATGAGAATACGTGACTTACAATCTTTTATCCTCGAGTTTCTGGAAAAGGGTGTTTATGAGGTGGTAGTGGTGTTTTGTTGCATGACTCAACATGAACCGTGTGCCCATTATGTTGCCTAGGGACCTGTCTTCTGATGTTTGTGATTAACTGCACTATCGGAATTTGCTGTAATTTAGCACTGATAAAAAGATCATAGGCTAATGCTAGGATATAAGGTGAGGTCTTATGTCACTAGGGCTGTTCAATAGTCAGGCCCCAGCTTAGAACAAGATATGTAATTATTTTCAGTCTTATTTGTTGAGCAGAGTATTGTGAACGATATGCAAAAAAGGAGCATATTATGAACTCCACGGGGGAAGAGCTGAGTGACGAGGAGGATGTCAGTGATGAAGAAAGTGGATCCAGTGATGAGGAAGATGAGATTGCTGGGCATGTAGACCCTTAATGTTTTGCAGCAGGGGTTTAATCATCTTTAAATTAAACCCACTTGTAAGATTGGCAATGGACCTTTATTACATGTTGATCTTCACTGACGTTCCAGTCTACATCTACCTTCAGTTTGCTTGATTAATCATTAATCATGTAGCTTATCTTTCCCAGAGTAAGAAAATAACTGGCATGAATTATTTGATTTGAAAACATGGACTCATATGGGAAATCGAAACAGAAGTGATTACTTTCAGTATTTGCATGTTTGATTCTTCTAGTATAGGAATTGTAGAGAAAACATGGTTTAATTATGTAATTTGGACGGATTTGTGGTGCTAAAATGAGGTTTTTAGAAAGCTGATCTTCAACCGGGTAAGGTCTTTTAAATAAGAGTTTCAAACTCTAAACTCGTATTTTTTTGCATATTGACCATAATCTCATACAATCACCCATTGTTACCATATGTGATATATCTCTGTGGATTATTAAGTAGCGAAACTAAGAAATTTTCTTTATTAAAAAAGTTCAAAATTAGCGAATTATGTATCAAAATCAAGAGAATATGCAACAAGATTATAATTTAAGCAACAAAAATTATGCAGCATGTTTTATAAGTATGATGGTTAAAAGATTTAATCCTTAATTTTACTTTTTTTTCCCATAACCTTGGTAATATATAACTTGCACTTATTTGTACATTATATAATTTAAGAGTCTTTTCTTTTCTCGATAAACAATACACCATGTGGGACGTAAATTATATCATATTTAATAATTTTATAAGAAACATAATATCATGAGACTTTTGACATAAGTTTTATAACAAAAGATTGGTAAGGGTGTGTTCGGTCTTGGGTTTTAAAAATATTTTTTAAAAATTATTTTTAAGATCGATATATTAAAATTAATAAAAAAATATTATTGATATATTTTTTTAATTGAAAAGTATTTTAAAAAATAATCACAATTATATTTCCAAACATTGTAACTTCATTTCATGGAAAATAAATGTGAATGAGTGAGGTCTTCTCTACAAAAACTTCTACATATTAGTTTGAGATAATTAATTACCAGAATTTTCTTTTAAATTTTTTATTAAAAAAATCCATCAAAACATTTCCATATATACTCAACTCCAAAATAAAAATCTCATATAAAAAAACCAAAAAACCCAAAATCTAACTCGTTTTTAACATCTTTAACACCTTTTAATTTTTGTAGTATAAAATTTTTTATTTTAGGGTTTTAAATATTCAATTTTTTTCTTATTGATTTAGATAGATATTGTTGTTTTAAAAGGTTTTATTTTGAATATTATATTAATATTTATAATATTTAAATTGTATGCACAACTATAAATAATTGTTTTTTAATCATTGTTTTGATATCTATTTTAAGCACACTTTTTTTTTCTTTTTTTTCTAGTTGCAGTTATTATACTCTGTAATTTAATTAATTTCAATAAAAAATCCTACAATATCATAATATTCATATATAATTATGGCACATGCAAAAATAATTACATGTTCTATTTTCAAAATGAATTAGTAGAGAATAAATGAATAATTAAATACAAAATGAACACCTTGTGACCATTTATTTTTAGTTAGAGGGCACCTTTGTGAGAAAAAGAAAAAGTATACATCAAATAATGAAATTAAATGATGGGTTCAAAGGTATAGTGAAAACGGAAATGTAGAAAGAGTTTAGGGAACATCTTAGCAACTTCGCAATTCATTTTCCTTCATAGAAATAGGAATACATAACTAACGGTTCAAGTAATCGGTTCCTTTCATGTTTTAATTTGGATATACAATCATTATTCTTTGATAACGGTTCGGATTTCATAATTTAATTGTCTTTTACTTTAGGTTTTTTGTTTAAAAAAAACAGTTTGTTAAATTTTTTGAAAAAATAACAGGTTTAAAAAGTATTTAAAAAATAATACAACTTGAATTTTTTTTACACAACTATTAATTTAAATAGCGGTTGTTTAATAAATGTTTCAAGATATTTTTTTTAGGATTTTTTTAATATTAAAACATTAACCTAACTAAATTAAATGATGAATAATAGATTTATTATAGTCATAATATAAAATTATACAAAGATCATATACAATAATATAAATCAATTTATTAAGAGGATTTTTGCTTAGTGCAAAGTTGGTGAGGCAATCAACTAAAACATTTCCTTTGTGTAAACATGAAATACTTCAACATTCCACTTCTTGTCCATCAATTTTTTTACCATAATGACTGAGTTAGAATTCTCATAGATTAAAATCTTTTTTTTCTAGATAAGTTTAATTGTAATTTTTAAATCTAACTTCAATATTAAATTTTTAATACTTAAGGACCAAACAATTTCCAAACAATAAATCATTATCGATAATTATGTTTTTAGAGATGAACACACTTCCACGTTAACTTAAAAACCTAAAATCCATGTTCCCATCCTATCTCTCAAAAGCCCTTATATAATTGCCTATCATGGGTTACACATCATTATCGATAATTAGAGATAAACACACTTCACATTAACTTAAAAACCTAAAATTCATGTTCCCATCTTATCTCTCAAAAACCCTTATATAATTGCCTATCATGGGTTACCTTTACACAACTATAAACATTTAACTTTACCTACTCTAAAGATAGGTATTTTCATCTAGTTCATCAAACATATTTATCTACAACATACCCTATAACATCCCTTCAATTTACAATCATCATATCTCCAGTTAATTTTTAAATGGCTAACATTGTACCCAAAGTCCCTTACATCTTCTCTAAACACTATATTATTTTGGTCTTTCAAAATCAGTCATATAGCTATTCCAACCATAACATCCCTTAAATTTACAATCATTATATCTCTAGTTAATTTTTAAATGGCTAACATTGTATCCAAAGTCCCTTACGTCTTCTCTAAACACTATATTATTTTGGTTTTTCAAAATCAGTCATATAGCTATTCCAAAAGTTACAACCTAATCCCCTCTATCATTGTTGTTCTTTATTAAAGCTAGATTATCTACCAAGCAAGTATACAAACTAGTTATAAAAAAAACTTGTTAATATTTAATTACAAGTTTTTAACCACCTACTCTCAAATCTTGCTTGTAATTTAACAATCTTTTAATGAATATAAAATAATTTTAACACCTTTGATGCAATGATGGCAGAAGAGCTTTGTGCAATCATTCACCTATATTTTTGTGTCTTCACCAATATTGCATTGTATTCAACTATCCACTAGAAAGTCCTAATTATTTCCATACTTTTCCACCTCCACGTTACTTTCCATAAAAGATCCTTATAGTTTTCATTCTTCAGCTTATAATTTTGAAGAGAATAAGCCAAGCCTACTATGAAAGAACCATTAGTTGAACCCCTCTAAGATATTATTTTCCCCCAACACTACTATCTAGAGAAGGATAATTCGCGATTATCTAACTATTTATATATGTAGCAAATAAGCAAAACACTTTCATGTCCATTATTTATTTTCCCCCATCATGTTTGAGACTGTGACCTCCATTACATCCTATGAAATTTCTTGCCTCACATGATTGATAAGTGGTCTATAACTATCAAGCTAGTCATCACTCCAAAACTTAACACATGAATCATCACCTACACTTCAACATGCTTCTTTAGTAACCCAATTACAATATTTATTGCCTTCCACAAACTTGAATCTCTTTACTTGGTATTAACATCATAAACTCTCTTATTAGATTTGATATATATTTCCCCTTAATAATTTTACCTAAAGACTATCATGTTTATACATCACTCCCCAATCCAACTTCGTCACAAATACATATTCATTTGATGCATCTTTTTTAACCCTAACCCATATTTAATTTTAGGTTTGCATATTGTCTTCCAATTCATAAGGTGCACTTTACCTTTATCTATCTTTGATCCCCAGATTAATTTCTTACATATGTTCTTTATATCATAGCAAATTCCCTTTGGCAATATTGTTGATTGTATTGTATAAAGAGTAATAATTGTTAAAACATACTTATAAAGAATAATCCTTCCTCCTAGAGAGAAACTAATTGATTTCCAACTCATTAACTTCTTCTACACCTTTTTAATCAAGTATCAGGATGCCTATTTAATGATTTATTGGTGAAGAATAGGCACACCCAAGTACTTTTCTAGATTGTTAATTCTTTAGAAGCCATAATTTCTGCTTATATTTCTAGTAATTGCTGCTAACATATTTTTTTAGAAGTAAACTCTTGTCTTACTACTACTCACCTTTAACCTCAAGCTTTATAAAAGGTGTTAAGAAAAGCCATTGAGTTCTCTATTTATTCCTTATTTGCTTCAAAAAACAATAATATGTCATTTGCAAAATATAAGTAAAAAATATAAACTTATTTTTATTAATTCTAAAAGGCTTACAAGAGTGATTTGCAACCTTTTTTTGAATTAATTGAGATAATTTCTCAGCAAAACATAAAATATATGGAGACAAAAAGTCTTGTTTTCTAATTCTTTTGGAAGGTTTAAAACTATCTAAAGGACATCCATTCCATAGTACTCTCAAAGTAGATGACTCTATATAAGCCATTATTAGGCCCACCATCCTTTTAGGTAATCTTGTCTCCATCTAATTTTTTTTATAGAGTCACTCATCTAAGCCTGTCATACACCTTCTTAAGATCCATTTTTATAGCCATCAAGCCTTTGTTGCCCTTTATCTTTCTCATATAATTTATTATCTATTGAGCAATAATTATATTATCACTAATATGTCTTTTAAAAACAAAATCATTTTGATAAACATCAATTATCTGAGGCATTAAAGACTTAAGCCTATTGACCAAAATCTTAGTCATAATTTTAAAGCTTGCATTGCATAGTCCAATTGGATGAAATTGATTCATGTAATTAAGGGACTGTATCTTTAGTATCAATTCCAATTGAGATTGATTCATAACTGCTATATTAGCTTTTCCTTGAAAAATAACTTTAATGAAATTGCATGCTATTGGCATACCACTCTCCATTGATCATGATAAAAGAATGACTAGTAACCATATGGTATTGAAGCCTTATAAGACTTCATGTAAAAAAACTTTTTTATTTTTTTCATTAGAGATTGAGTTATAACATCTCAAGTTAATCATGTAGAATCTTAGGAAATTTCCTATTCAGGATCCTCTTTTTCTCCCCCTTTCTCTTAATTGAATAACATTTTATAATACTCTGCCACCATATTCCTCAAACTATCTTTTTTCCACACCTACATATTATTCTTATATTTTAGTGATTTAATTCTGTTTGTATGTCTCTTAATCATTGTCATCATATGAAAATATCTAGTATTGTGATCTCTATAGGATATCTATTGAAAACTAGATTTTTTATACCAATAAATCTTCTTTTAACTAAACATACTATTATACTCCCTTACCATTTCATTCTCCAACTTCTGAAAAAATCTGTTATTTCTCCCTACTATAGATAACTATTTGAATCCCATCAAACATGTTCAACACCTTTATATTATGTTTAAATATGTTGCCAAATATCATATCATTCCAATCCTTTAGTTGCTTAGTCATTTAATCCAAGGCTAGAACAAATCCCACATCAATCTGCCATTTACTTTAAATAAAATCCCTAAACTCCTTATGTTGCTCCTATGCAGCTTCAAACCTAAAAGGTTAACTCTATCTTTAAACATTCTAACCATCACCATCCAACACTACCAATACTAGATGATGATCCCATTTAGCTCTAGGCATTACCTTAATAAAAATATTTTCAAACTTTAGACACCACTATATATTCCCAAACCCCTTATCCAATCTCTCAAATACCCTACCAAAATCACTCAATTCTTAACCTTTCTAAGTAAATTTCAACCTATAAAAATCCAAATCATTCAAATCACACTTCCACACCCCTATTTCTCAAACCTAAAATAATGCTTGGAGGTTTAGAATGACATATAAGATCCAATGAAATTTTAGTTTAGTTAATTTGAAAAACAAATTTTTTCTGGAAAAATTATCATAGTCTCAAGATAGGAAATATATGCTTTTTAAAGGACCTTAGATAGTCGCTGATCATTATTTGACAGTTCAAACATGACATCAAAACTTTAATCCATATAAGGCGACTATCGAAAAGGTTATAGCATGAGTCAGATTGCCAAATTTAACCATGAAATACTATGATAATTCTATACTATAAAGAATTAACGATCACATAGGAAAGACGTTAAAAGTGGATTATACCATATCTTTGGGCATGAGGGATAACTATATTAGAATTTGTGTGGAGGTAGATCTGATGAGGTCATTATTAGCTAAATTCAAATTACATGAAAGAATTAAACATATTATGTATGAAGGGTTTCACTTAAATTACATAGTCATAAAAAATAAACATGCCCCCATGCACATCAAAATCATGAGGAGAGCATAAAGGTGACAATCATTGAGAATGGAAGCAACGATGATGGTGATTTGACATAAGGTATGGAGCAAGAAGATGGCAAAGTTACTTGACCAGAAATGGAAGAACAATTTGGGTAATAGATGGTGGCTACATAAAGATGACGAAGCAATGTTAGAAAAAGACTAGTCATAAGTAATAATAGAACTAATAAAAATACCATAAGTAATAGGATTGTTTTCGAAACGAGTTTAATGAGTAAGAAATAGAAATGGGCTAAAAGTAAAGAAATTGCTAGAAGTATTGGATTTAAAGGAGATGGATGTGGGGAATAATGAATAAGATATATTGATTAATGATAATAATAACAAAATATTCAGATAAAATGATTATAAGTAAAGATACAAATGAGGTGGACTTCTGGAATATAAATAGGCTTAAAAAAGACCCAAGTAGTAAATTAGATAAAAAAAAAAGGTTGTGTTACATGGACCACGTGAGCTTATTAAAAAGAAAGAGGCTAGCCTAAAGATTAATAAGGTGGGTCTGGGTGGTGATATTCTCTTCTTAGTAAATAATACTAGGGATAGCAAAAATAATGTGAAATGTCATCAACAACACAAAAATAAACAGGTTATGGTGAATGAAAAAGATCAATTTAAAGTTATTTCGTTCTTATTAATGGTTGATGAAATGCATGTGCGGGAGAAGTATGTTCAAATCCAAATACATAAGGTGTTTTAAGAACCAAGACCTCATAAATCAAGTTATTGGGCAGAAGTGAAGGTTGCAAAAAACAATTTAATTGAAGATGATGTTGAGACAATACAAGCTGCGAGGGTAATACTAAAGGAGGATGAGTAAATAGGCACCTTTGTACCAACTCCAAAATAAATGAGTATGATGATTTTAGTAATTTTCCTACAATTTATTACTATGAATTTTCTATTTTGGAATTGTAGAGGAGCGGGAAAAGAGAGGTTTTACTCAATTGCTAAGGATTTAAGGAGAAGTTATAAGGTTGATGTAAAGACAATCATTAAATTTTGAATGAATGGGTAGCAGCTAATAAAATAATAAAGAAACTAAGATTCAATGCAAGTTTAAGAGTAGAAGTTCATGGGAGATCTGGAGGGATTTAGTTGTTATGGAATGAAAATAAAGTGAAGTTAGATACTGTGAAGTCTTCTCAACTCAAAATCTTATTCATGCTATTATGGATTGGGAAGAGGGATAGGTTGTATTTTTACAACTATTTATGTTTATATGAATGAAATTTTTAAAAAAGAACGTATAGAAGAGGCCTTTGTTGATATTAGGTTTTTACAAATTAATTAACTTTAATACAAATTAATCAAATATTTTATGAAGATCTAATGACCATAATATAGGATTAAAAATCAAATGGTCAAAAAAGAAAATAAAAAAGATGAGGTGACGTGGAAGGAGAGAAACAGGGGAAGAAAAAAAGAGGAAAGAATGAATACCAAGCACATACCATGACTTTATTTTCAACATACTCGGTATCATTAGAATTATCTTTACGATATAATTATAATTATATTTTAAAAGAACATCAAAAGAGATCATAGTTAACTTAGAATAAAATTTATAACAAATTACAACAACTATGTTTGATAATTTTTCAAGTTGTAGTTAGAATTTTCTTGTTGAGATTCTTGTAATGATATCGAGTGTGTAAAAAATAAAACTTTGTTGTGTCTTTAGTAACTTATTTTTTCTTAGCTATTGAATTTTAAATCTTATGTCTTCATATAATTTTAATTTGATTTTAGAGAGACATGGTTTTTGAAATAACCATTATTCTCAGTAAGAGCTATATTTAAACTGTATTATTTTTTTAATATTTTTGTAACACGTGTTCCTTCTTCCAAAATTTTATGAAACTATCGCTACATGGACAGTCGCATTAGGAGTAAAAAACTATTGTAATACTATAATTAATTAATAAAGCTGGTGGACATTTTCAACAGCAATGGTCCAGACCAGAAGCTGTTCAAAAAGGATCATCTACAAAGTTCGACCATATGGAGGATGGAAACATTAAAGCATCAAAGAGAGGGTTTCTAATTTCTTCTTTGTTGTTGGCCATCGACGAGAAAGTTACAGTTGTTTTGATTAGTTAATGAATTAACTGAAGCATAAAACGCTGTGAATTTTGTAGAAACCAACAGAGAAGGACACGACATTGAAAATGATGATGACTTGTTGAGTCTGCCGGCCGGCTTTGAGAGTCTTGTTTTAGGCCTTGGCATGTTTTTGTGAGACCTTATGGGCAATCAATTTTAAAACAATGCGAGCTCTCTTTGTAAATTCAGCCAATTGGCTCTCTAAACTGGTTTAAGCGACAATGGCAATTTTGTTCCTTTCTCCTTGGTTTTACTTACCTAGCCAATCAGAGGCTACCCTTCAAAAGAGAAACCACGATATAGTGCCATTTTCTCTAAACTCACTTGGTTCATCTAAGAAAAATGGATCGAATTCTTATCTGGGTGCTCCCCATTTTGATGTTTTTCCTACTTCCAAAGTCAAATTCAGAAGATAAAAATGTCATGGAGGCACTGGTGCAATTCATGGAGGAACTTTCAGCAGGAAATTCGCAAAATAATCAAAATTGGGGTTGGGACAGAAATGTAGATCCCTGCATTGGCAATGCCAATTTCAATGGCACATGGAGAGGAGTGGACTGCCTGAAATCGCAAAATGTTAAGAAGATTGTTCTTGATAAGTTCAACTTAACAGGAACATTTAACGCTTCTTTTGTATGCAAGGCGAAGTTTCTTGTTTCCTTGAGCCTGAAAGAGAACAATATTTCTGGCTTCATGCCTAAAGAGATAGGAAATTGCGGACGTCTGAGACACTTGCACGTAAGCGGGAACCGATTTGCAGGTGGTATTCCTGACACTTTTCCTCAGTTACGTAACTTGAAGAGCATCGATATATCTGACAACAACTTCTCTGGTGAGCTTCCTGCTGATATGTCCCGGATGTCAGACCTGCTAACCTTCTTTGCTGAAAACAATCAGCTCAGTGGGGAAATACCGGATTTTGATTTCTCCTATCTCAAGGATTTCAACGTAGCCAACAACAACTTTAGTGGTCCAATTCCTGATGTCAAAGGCAAGTTTGGGGCAGACAGCTTCTCAGGTAATCCTGAATTATGTGGGAAACCATTATCAAAAGCCTGCTCACCTTCAAAAAAAGGATCAAAGCATTCATCAGCTGATCGCTTCCTTATCTACTCAGGTTATATAATACTTGCCGTGGTTGTGCTGCTCTTGTTAGCTTTATATTTATTTAAGAAAAATAAGCGTAAAGAAGAAACTGCGAAGGTTGTCAAAGGGAGGGTAGCCAATGCAAGCAAGGAACATAGTAGTACTTCAAGTGAATCCAAAACTGGTGGTAATAGATCGGAATATTCAATTGCATCCGTTGAAGCTGGAATAACATCATCATCATCTCTTGTAGTTCTTCCCAGTCCTGTGGTGAATGGTTTGAAATTCGAGGACTTGCTTCAAGCTCCAGCTGAGTTGCTTGGTAGAGGAAAGCATGGAAGTTTGTATAAGGTCATGTTTGATAATGCTACGATCTTGGCAGTGAAAAGGATCAAAGACTGGGGTATTTCGGCTGCAGATTTCAAGAGGAGAATGGAGATGATATACCAAGCGAGGCATCCCAGAGTATTGCCTCCGGTAGCATTTTATTGCTCGAAGCAAGAGAAGCTCCTGGTATATGAGTATCAGCAGAATGGCAGTCTTTTCAAACTTCTCCATGGTAAGTCTATCATCTGTACTGGCATTCTAAATTGTAACATTACCTCAATTTAATGGTGGGAACTAGAAAGGAATTCTTAGGACATAAAAAGCAATGTGAAACTGAAAAGTACAATAGGATTAGGATGACAGAAATATTCACCATATTAAGTTCATGCACTTGGGGGTGTGACTATAAGTATGAAGAGGATTTGCTGAAAAACCCCATTGGATAAACATACAACTCAGAGACATGGTAAATTTCAGTCCGATTAGGGTTTGCTGGACTGCTCGATGGATTAACTCAAGCTGAAACGACACTGAAAACACCAGACCATGCCACGAATTTGAATATTCCTGGCAACTATTAATTGTTTTCTCATTTTTCTCAGGCATAAGCAATTTCATAAATATGAAGCAGTAACATAAGATACATACAAGAAAGTGACACGGTTCATGTAAAAACTTGGAATTTTTGCTGATGTTTTTAGGGTCCCAGAATGGGCAAGTATTTGACTGGGGAAGCAGGCTAAATGTCGCAGCCAGTATTGCAGGGTCCTTAGCATTCATGCATGAGCAGCTTCAAGAAGGCGGGATTGCCCACGGGAACCTGAAATCCACCAACATTTTATTCAACATGAACATGGAGCCCTGCATTAGTGAATATGGTCTAATTGTGGCTCAAGGCCACGATCAATCATTCCTTTCTCAGTCTGATAGCCTCAAAAGTAATGCTTCGGGTGGAGATGGCGCCTATAGCACCTTCAAGGTGGATGTTTATGGCTTTGGCGTGGTTCTCCTTGAGCTTTTGACAGGGAAACTAGTCGAAAACAACGGGTTTGATCTGGCAAGTTGGGTGCACTCAGTGATTAGAGAAGAATGGACAGCTGAAATTTTTGACAGGACCTTGATCTCTGAAGGTGCTAGCGAGGAGAGGATGGTGAACCTGTTGCAGGTAGCATTGAAGTGCATAAACCCGTCTCCAAGTGAAAGGCCAGCCATAAACCAAATATCTGCCATGATAAACACGATAAAAGAGGATGAAGAGAGATCCATAATTTCAGAACCATGATCATGCCCTGGAAGCCTAATTCGCATTATTTAGTTACATTTAGTTCTTTAATCCTACATCAGATCAGATCAGATGGTACGTAGAGTTGGTTTAAAACATACGTATTGGTGACAAAATTAATTATTTCTTCAAACATTTTGATTTGGATTTACTTCAATTTATCTTCATTATCTCAATTCTTATTACCATTGTAAATTATGCTCATTCTTTCCATCAACAAATTTCATCTATCTCGGTGCAGTCTACAAGAAACGCGGTCCGATCACCATTTTATAAAAAATCAATTTTATATTTTTATATCATTTTAATTTATTGATATAAAAAATAAATTTTAAACATATATATTTTTTATTTTAATATATTCTATTGATATAAAAAATAAATTAAAAACATATATATTTTTTATTTTAATATATTTTCAATTAAAAAATAATTACTGCTACAATATCAAATACTATGACAATAATCAATTTTTAGTTGATGCTAAAACTTGATGAAATATAAAGATATTTAATTTAACTTTTTAATTAAGGATCTTGGTAAAATTTATCACATAAATAAAGAATTTCAATATGTTTTCTGTATAAAATAATATAAGACATGCAATGTAAAATAAAGAGATTTTTTTTATTTTTCCTTCTATATAATATTCTATTTGTTTTTTTTTTGTAATTTAAATCTCATGTCTGATTGACTCTCTTTTATCTTTTTTCCCTTTTCTCCCATTTATACCATCAGGCCATAACTTCTTTATTAATATAACTAGAGTAATTTGTTAATATTCATGGGCTAGAGAGTAACTAGATACATTAGCACATCAAAGTTAGCTTAAAGCAATTTAAGTTTAAAATATATTATGTTAATTATCTTATTGTTTGGTAATTGTTCATTTAGGTTGTGTTTAGGATGCTAAACAAAACAGCAATGGACATGACAATTTTTTTACGAAATTGTTTGGTATACCTTTAAATAGTATAAAAATCATTTTTTCTTTTGTTCAAAGCTATTGTAGTGAAAACCTTTTGTTTGATTAAAAAAAAATGATAGGATAAGTTTGTCTAATTTTTTTATATAAGTATTACATTAGGTTGATCTAAATTAATATAAAAATAAAAATAATTATTATCATATATTTAAAAACCAACTCAAAGGTTGATTCAGAACAAGAACCGGGTCATATATTGATTAAATATTAATCCGAGTCAATATAAAAATAACAATGATTATTATTATAATTTTAAAATATGACTCAGTAGTCAACCCGAGATCAGGCTAGGGTCATGGGTGGGATTGACCATTGACTTGAGTTAATATAAGGATAAAAATAGTTATTATCATAATTTTAAGACTCGACTTAGGAGTCAACCTAGGCTAAGGCTCGGGTTATGGGCCGGGTTGTCATTAACCTAGATCAACTTAAGGATAACGTTGTTATTATCATAGTTTTAAAACTGGAATTGAGAGTCAACCTAGGATGAGTTCTGGGTTATGGTTCGAGTTAATCATTATCTTGGGTCAATGTAAAAATAAAAATGGTTATTATCATAGTTTAAAACTCTACTCAGGGATTGATTTAAGTCAAGACTTGGATCACTGGTCAAGATGATCAATTCATATTGACCTAAGTCAACATATAAATAAAAATGGTTACTATTATAGTTTTAAAACTCAACTTAAAAGTTGATCTGGGGTAAGATCTAGATCACGAATTGGGAGAGTTAACCATAATTGACTCATATTAAAAAAAAAAAGTCAAAGCAACATTGTTTTGAACAAAAAAAGTTAAAAAAAAAGTCAATAGATAGATTTTTTACTCTAGTTTTATCTCAGGTTGATCTAGTCATGGGTCAACTCAAGCCTTAATTGAGTTAGGTTGGATTAATTCTTTATCTATTTTTTAAAATTTGAATTAGTCCAAGCTCTAAGTCTACCATTGCTTGACCGCTTTTTATGATCGGCTTGTTTTAACTCGCAAGTGCACGAGTGTGCGATGTAGCAATTAACTCGGTAAGATCGAGGTCATATCCACAAAGAGCTAGATCTGGAAATTAAGCTAGGTAACAAGAAAAAAACTCAAGAGAAATTAAATTAATAATAACTTGGTTGAAAATAATTAATGGATTTGTTTTCAAAGATGAAAAAGTGTAAATAGATTTTAAATGACAAGAAAAAGTAAGTCTTGGTCCAATGATGGATTTGTTTTTAAAGATAAAAAAGTGTAAATAGATTTTAAATGACAAGAAAAAGTAAGTCTTGGTCCAAATCAATTTTAATGGTGATGTATTGGTGATTTCTTCAACATATATAAGATAACTCAACCTAATATCAACGATGGTGATATTAGATCAGAAGATATTACAATGAAGTTTAGAAAGATGAAGATTGATTATTGCTTAAGAATGAACAAGTACTTTCATATTAAGTAAGACATTGAATCAAGCAATCTCTATACCAAAACTAAAGTTTGTGCATAAAAATTCAAGATTATAACATTACCTAAATGATTTCTAAAATTTCTTTGCAAGAATAAATCATTCATGAAGAAAATGAGAATATAAACATTAAGATTCATTCATATCCTAAAGAACCCACCTCAATCACCATCATCCTTGATTTGGATCCAAGAAAGAGATTAGCCAACCATGATTATATATAAGAACACTTCAATAAACATGAAATAACTTGAATCAAACTGAAATAATAAGTTTTACAAACTAAAGAATCGAAATCTATAAAGAAGAACACCAAACAAGTTCAGAAAAAATTCGGATACAAATCTGACTCTAACTTTGGACAGCAATTTAACCCTCTTAGAAGCCTCCTCTGGAAAAGTCTATAAGAGACATATTTATAGTAAATGTTGTCACCTTTCCAGATCATTAAAGAACAGCTCATTTGGACACCTGAGTCAAAAGTTATGGGCAAAACACCAAAAGATGTTCTAAAAAATCAAATCAGGACAGCTTTGTAACCACTTTGGTGCACGTTTTTCTTCCTCATTTATGAGCTATCTCTTTCTTATTTTTGACCCAAAATAATGTAAAAATGTCCCCTCCATCTTTTCATCCATGTGCTTGCCTTCTTGGATCAATAGATTACCCAAAATAAATCAATTGTTGTTGTATGGACATGTAAGATCATGGATTGTGTTTGGGCTGATTTGAAGGTTGATTTGGGGCTGAATTTAAGCATCAAATAAGTATACAAATATACCTATTATTTGGGCTAAGATTGACATTGAAACCTTGAGTGTTTAATGGTTGAATTTTGCACACAACATAAGGCAAGTTTGAGCTTAAAATAGATCATATGATATTCTTTTCTAGAATTGGAAGAGAATTGATTTTTGGGACAAATTTGGAGCACTTATTTGAACCAAGATTTGCTTCAATCTTCAACTAAATGTCTCTTCAATTCTTTGTTCTGAATTCCGACGTTGAATTTCCTGAATTAATTCATTTAAGCTCCAAAAACCTATCGAAACATTAAAACAAACTTCATTACTGAAAAGCACATCAATTATTATAAAAAAAACCAAATAAAAACAATAAATATATATGTAAAATAAGAGACTTAATGACATTTTTTATGCACAATCACACCCCCCAACTTAGATTTTGCTAGTCCTCAAGCAAAACAAAACATAAAACCTTTGAAATAAAAAGAATAATAACAATCCTAATTAGGCTCGATTCATCACACTTGAAGGACCTATCATGCAAACATTGGTATCTTTAACTTAGTGTACACAATAGCAAATAAAGAAAAATAAACATACTCACATTCTCTAAATCAAACATCCATACAAAATTTCCAAATTCAGTCATATTTATCGTGCAACCAACATAATTGATTCATACGAAAACTCAACTTGTAATCTTCCCTTCTCACCAACACAAACAAGGTAGCAAACTAAAGAAATATTTATATATATTTTTTTTCTTTCTTTGTTTTTGAAGATATGATTTATTCTTTTTTTTTAAATAGTCACTTCCCTTTTGACGCGAATACAAACATTTGTGATGAATGCACCCGGTTACTCACAAAGTCACAAACTTAAAGTGCTTTGCATACTCATATTTTAAGCTGCCGTTTGACGTAAAGATAAATATTTGTGATGAATACCCCTAGTTACTAAGTAACTCAAAACATTGGAGTAGATAGAACTTTGTACACATTTATTTATTTATTTATGTAATAATTATTACTCTATTTACTTAAACCTTGTTTAGGACTGGATCAAAAGGGATAATCATAAGTAAAGCATCATACTCATCTTTCATGCATAATCACACAACTCACACAACTTTTACAAGGAAAGATGTACTTCAGTAATCTTAAAAAAAGTATGTTATATCTTGCTTTATAAGATATTATCTATCCCAAATTAAAACATGCAATGTTCAACATAATAATGAATCCAAAAATGTAATGATGATCCTAAACAAGTCTCATTCGCATACGGATGCAAGTTTTTTTTTTAACAAGCATGGTTATCTCAAGCATTCAACATAATGAAATATCTAAAATTAAGTTTTACATTATCCTCAATGTAAAAGAGAAAGAGAAGAAAAGTATAAAGATTAGAAAATTGTTACTCCCCTTCTGTTTTCAAGGATGAATGTCTGATTGAATTGGGCATGAGCTGACTTCTTGCTTGATTTTTTTTTTAACCTACATATCACAACTAAAAGAAAACATTGATGTTTTTTTTTTTGAAAATAAAGAACCTCACACCCCCCAACTTAAAATAATGCATTGTCCCAAATGCATGAACAAGAAAATATAAGAGATGGAAGAAAGAACAAAAAAATAAAAATGAAAAAAAATAATAAAAATGAAAAATAAAAATAAAAATTCATTACTTCTAATACTACAATGGTATTGGATCTTCAAGATCCAATGTCTCAACTTCAGCCACAACATTTTCAAGATAAGGTTTCAATCGATGACCATTTACTTTGAAAATATTTCTATTCTTGGGATTTTCTACCTCAAATGCACCATGCTCAGAGATGGATTTAATCACAAATGGACCAATCTATTTTGTCCTCAACTTTCCAGGAAAGAGATGTAATCGTGAATTATACAAGAGAACCTTTTGACCAACATGAAAGGATTTTCTAAGAATATGTTTATCATACAAAGTTTTCATCTTATGTTTTGAAATTTTTGCATTTTCAAATGCATCATTTCTTAACTCCTCTAATTCATCCAATTGAAGCTTTCTATTTTTACCAACCTCGTTTTCATTGTCATTGAATTGCCGAATGACCCAATATGCACGGTGCTCAATCTCAATAAGGAGATGACAAGGCTTTCCATAAACTAGCCTATAAGGAGACATTCCTAAAGAGGTCTTATAAGCAGTGTGATATGCCCACAAAGCATCAACTAGTCATAGGGACTAATGTTTACGGTTTGAATTAACTGTTTTCTCTAAAATGTTCTTGATCTCCCTGTTTGCCAACTCAGCTTGGCCACTAGTTTGTGGGTGATAGGGGGTACTAACCTTGTGAATTACACCATATTTTCTCATCAAAATCCCAACGGGTTTGTTATAAAAATGTTTTCCCCCATCACTAATCATAGCCCGGGGCATGCCAAAATGAGAGAAAATATTTTCTTTCAAGAATTTGACCACAACTCGATGGTTATTGGTTCGAGATGCAATGGCCTCCACCCATTTAGACACATAATCAACAGCTACAAGGATGAATTGGTAACCAAATGAACTTGGAAAAGGTCCCATGAAATCAATCCCCCAACAATAAAATATTTCCAACACAAGGATGGGGTTAAGGGGCATCATGTTACGCCTAGTGAGGCTACCTAATCGTTGGCATCGGTCACATGCAACACAGAAGGCATGAACATCTTTAAACATGGTGGGCTAATAAAAACCACACTGCAAGATTTTGGCAATGGTTTTCTTGGAAGAGAAATGCCCACCACAGGCTAATGCATGACAAAAATTAATGGCACTTGGAATTTCATGATCAGGGATGCACCGCCTAATAATTTGGTCAGGACAATATTTAAATAGGTAAGGGTCATCCCAAAAAAAGATGCGCACATTGCGCAAGAATTTTTGTTTGTCAAGTTTAGACCAATGAGAAGGAATCTGACTTGTGGCTAGGTAATTTGCTATATCAGCATACCATGGAGAACCAATGTAGGAGACAGTACCCGCACAAAATAAATTTTCATCAGCAAAGAGTTCATTTATTGGAGATTCATCAATTATGGTCTCATAGCTTGAAAGACGAGATAAATGATCAGCCACTACATTTTCTACTCCCTTTTTATCTTGAATTTCAAGGTTAAACTCTTGGAGTAGGAGGATCCATCGAATCAAACGTGGCTTGGCATCTTGTTTTGTGAGCAAATAGTTCAATGCTGTATGATCAGTGAAAACAATAACAAGAGATCCAACCAAATAAGACCTAAACTTGTCTAATGCAAAGACCACAACTAAAAGTTCTTTTTCAGTTGTAGTGTAATTCAATTGAGCATCATTCAAAGTCTTGCTAGCATAATACATGACATGAGGTTTCTTGTCTTTTCTTTGCCCTAAAATAGCCCCAACCGCAAAATCACTAGCATCACACATCAGTTCAAATGGTAAAGACCAATCAGGAGCTTGCATGATTGGTGCAGTTGTCAACAACCCTTTAAACTTTTCAAAAGCTTCTTAACATTTTGATGTCCAATCAAATTGGACATCTTGTGACAACAAGTTACACAATGGTTTGGCAATGGTACTAAAAGAATGAATGAATCTTCGATAAAAACCAGCATGTCCTAAAAAGGATCTCACATCTTTCACAGTCCTAGGGGTAGGTAATTTTTGAATGATTTCCACTTTTGACTTATCTACCTCTATTCCTTTTGAAGAGACAATGTGACTTAAGACAATGCCATGTGTCACCATAAAATGACACTTCTTCCAATTGAGTACAAGATTGCTTTCTTCACATTTTTCAAGGACTTTTTCTAAATGCATTAGACACAACTCATAAGAATCCCCATAAACTGAAAAATCATCCATGAAAACTTCCAAAAAAATTTCCACCATGTCACTAAAGATACTCATCATACACCTTTGAAAAGTGGCTGGTGCATTACACAAACCAAAAGGCATTCTTCTATAAGCATAGGTACCAAAAGGACAAGTGAAAGTGGTTTTTTCTAAGTCTTCTAAAGAAATCTCAATTTGGTTGTAACCTGAGTATCCATCAAAAAAACAATAGAAAGCTCTTCCAGCTACTTTTTCAAGCACTTGGTCTAAAAATGAAAGCGGAAAATGGTCATTCCTAATCACCATGTTCAATTTACGATAATCAATACACATACGCCATCCAGTTTGGATTCTAGTTGGTACCAGCTCATTATTTTCAATCTTCAATACCGTGACTCCAGATTTTTTAGGGACAACTTGGGTTGGACTAACCCATTTTGAGTTTGCAATAGGGTAAATGATACCTGCATCAAGTAGCTTAAGCACTTCACCTTTCACTACTTCCTTCATGTTTGGGTTCAATCGTCTTTGCATTTGTCTCACAGATTTAGCCTCTTTTTCAAGATAGATTCTATGTATACATAAAAGAGGGCTAATTCCTTTCAAGTCAGTAATTTTCCACCCAATTGCTTTCTTGTTTTTTCTCACCACTCTCAAAAGTTTTTGTTCTTGCTCTATGCTAAGTTTTGATGAGATCGCAATAGGAAATGATTCATCTTCCCCTAGAAATGCATACTTAAGATCACTCGGTAAAGGCTTCCTTTCTGGTTTATAAGGCTGGACAAGAGATGCCTCAACTTTCACATGGGGTAAAATCAAAGGCTCAAACGATGGGGTCCATTGACCTATTGACATAATAGGCATTGGATTTAGATAAGTCTCGAGTTCTCTTACTTCCTCATCAACATATTCCAAAGAACAAAATCTTTCATCATGAATTAAAGTTCTCTCTAATGGATCCTTGATCCACATTCTCTCAAAGTGTTCTTGACAAACTGTTTGGATCAAATCTACCTCTCTAATGTCCTCATGTTCCCCAATTTATTTGGAGACATTGAATATGTTCATCTCCACAATCATATTCCCAAATGACAATTTCATCACCCCATTCTTACAGTTAATTAAGGCATTGGATGTAGTTAGGAAAGGTCTCCTTAAAATGATTGGGATGGGAGCATTAGAACCTTGAATTGGTGCAGTGTCTAACACTACAAAATCAACAGGAAAGTAGAATTTATCTACTTGGACCAACACATCCTCAACGATACCCTTGGGAATCTTGATTGACCTATTAGCTAATTGAAGGGTGATTCGAGTAGGCTTGATTTCTCCTAAACCTAATTGTTCATAAACAGTGTAGGGTATTAAATTCATACTTGCTCCTAAATCTAACAAAGCTTGATCTATCTTATGACTTTCAATAATGCATGAAATGGTAGGACAATCAGGATCTTTGTATTTGGGAGGGGTCTTAAACTGGATGATGGCATTAGCATGTTCAGTCAGAAAAGCTCTTTCTTTCACATTCAATCTCCTTTTGACTGTGCATAAATCTTTAAGAAACTTTATATAAGATGGAACTTGTTTAATTGCATCAAGGAGTGGAATATTGATTTTCACTTGTTTGAACAATTCATAGATTTCTGAGTTCATAAGATCTTGTTTAGGTTTCCCTAACCTTTGTGGAAATGGTGCTCTAGGAACAAATTCTAAATCACTCACTTTGACTCCAATTTTTCTTGAATCATCTCCTTTCTCACTCATCTCTTTCTCATTTATCTCACCTTCTTTGTCACTCAAACTCTCATTTATCACTTGTGTTTTGATTCCCTCTTCACTTTCCCTAGATTTCTCCTCCACAATACCTTTAGGAATCCTAAAACCTATATCTTTGTCAACAATCTTTCCACTTCTAAGGGTAGTGATTGCTTGGACTTGTTCATGGTTTGAAGGTTCACTAGGTGAGGATTCACTCATGTGTACCTGACCTCTAGGATTGGGCATTGGTTGAGCTGGGGTTTTTCCCTTCTCTTAAATGCTTAGTGATTGAGTCAACTTAGTTAGTTGACTTCGAATGTCATCTAAGGTCCTATTGGTCTGGTCTTGGAATTTGTAAGCTTGATTGTTGATTCCTCCTTGCGTTTGCATGAATTATTGAAGAGTATCCTCTAGGGATCTCTTATGAGGTGGTTGGTATGTGTTATGTGTGGGAGCATGAAATGGTTGGGGTGGAGGTTGAAATGTTTGAGGTACTGAAGAGCCCTCATTTCTTCATCCAAAATTTGGGTGGTTCCTCCATCTAGGATTATAGGTCTCAGAGTAGGGATTGCCTACTTGGTTTGGAAATGGCTTTCTAACATTACTTGAATCAGAAGTTTGGCCATATAGCACTTCCTTGAAGGCTGGAATGGTAGGACACTCAGTTGTCCTATGCCCTTTGCTCTAACAAACAACACAACTTTCCTCTTGTTGTTTACTCATGACATGCACTTTTTTAATCTCAAGAGACTCCACTTTCCTAGCCAATGAGGCTAATCTAGCATTGAGGTCATCAGTCTCTTTCAATTGAAACTTCCCACTTGAATGAGAAATGGTGTTTCTAGACTCAACATGAACTGGGAGAGAAGTCTCCCATTGCTTTGTGTTTTCAGCCAATTGATCAAAAAAATCAAAGGCCTCACTTGGTTCTTTGTCATAAAACTCACCATTACACATGGTTGACACTAACTTTTTAAAATCTGTGGTAAGAGAGTCATAAAAGAAACTCACTAACCTCCACATCTCAAAACCATAGTGAGGGCATGCATTTAACAAGTCTTTGAACCTTTCCCAAGCTTGGTGAAATGACTCATTTGGACTACAAGAAAAATTCATTATTTGACGTTGTAAGGCTGTTGTCCTATGAGTGGTGAAGTATTTTTTCAAAAATTCAGCTTGCATTTCTTTTCATGTACCTATAGACCTAGGACGCAGGGAGTTTAGCCAAAGCTTGGCTTTATCCTTTAGAGAGAATGGGAATAATTTCAGCCAAATAGTTTCTTCAGTGCATGTTCTATCAATAAAAGTATTACATACCTCTTCAAAGTCTTTAATGTGTATATATGGATTTTCAAAATCCATACCATGATATGTGGGAAGAAGTTGGATCATGCCTGGTTTTAAATTGAAAGCTTGTTGGTTCAGAGGCAAGATAATACACGAAGGTGTACTTTGTCTAGCTGGGTGAAGATACTCTCTAAGAGTTTGAAAATTAGGTTGATCATTGAATTGTGGAGGTCCATTACCTTGAACACTCCTTTCACCTCTATATCTTCAACATTGGCCATGATGAAAAAATAATAATAATATAACAATTATATGAATATGAAAAGAAAGGAAAAAAAAAAGAAGAAGATTGCAAATAAAAGTAAATGAAATGTAAAAGATAAAGTAATAGCTCAAAAATAAAAATACAACAAATTAGAAAATTCACACTTCAACTAATAAGCAATATTAACAATAATAAACATTAAAAGACAATTATAACAAGCATGAATAAAGAGGCGGTAATATCAGCCAAGTACTTCAAATAATAAATATAAGAAAAACAATCACAATAAAATAAAATAAACAAAAGGCGATAATACCAGTCAAGTACTTCAAAAAAAAAACAACAACAACAATAAAACAAGATAAAATAAAATAAACAAGAGGCAGTAAAACCAACCTTATAATATAAACAATAAATATTATAAACTAATTAGAATAAACATCAAAAGAAAAATGGTTGAACCAACCAAAAGCTAACAATTAGTAGTCCAACAATCCAATATCCGAAAAGTTGAGGTCATTTTTTTTTAAGATGGTAAAACCAGCCACTTGATTTTTTTTATATGATTTTTTTTTAGTTTTCCAATAATCAAATCTAAATTTGTTACCTTTGCTTGCTAGCTCCCCAGCAACGGCGCCAAAATTGCTTGACCGCTTTTTATGATCGGCTTGTTTTAACTTGCAAGTGCACGAGTGTGCGATGTAGCAATTAACTCGGTAAGATTGAGGTCATATCCATAGAGAGCTAGATCTGGAAATTAAGCTAGGTAACAAGAAAAAAACTCAAGAGAAATTAAATTAATAATAACTTGGTTGAAAATAATTAATGGATTTGTTTTCAAAGATGAAAAAGTGTAAATAGATTTTAAATGACAAGAAAAAGTAAGTCTTGGTCCAAATCAATTTTAATGGTGATGTATTGGTGATTTCTTCAACATATATAAGATAACTCAACCTAATATCAACGATGGTGATATTAGATTTGAAGATATTACAATGAAGTTTAAAAGGATGAAGATTGATTATTGCTTAAGAATGAACTAGTACTTTCATATTAAGTAAGACATTGAATCAAGCAATCTCTATACCAAAACTAAAGTTTGTGCATAAAAATTCAAGATTATAACATTACCTAAATGATTTCTAAAATTTCTTTGCAATAATAAATCATTCATGAAGAAAATGAGAATATAAACATTAATATACATTCTTATCCTAAAGAACCCACCTCAATCACCATCATCCTTGATTTGGATCCAAGAAAGAGTTTAGCCAACCATGATTATATATAAGAACACTTCAATAAACATGAAATAACTTGAATCAAATTGAAATAATAAGTTTTACAAACTAAAGAACCAAAATCTATAAAGAAGAACACCAAACAATTTCAGAAAAAATTCGGACACAAATATGACTCTAATCATTGTCTTGGATCAACATAAAAATAAAAATGGTTATTAGCATAGTTTAAAACTCTACTCAGGGATTGATTTAAGTTAAGACTTGGATCACTGGTCAAGATAATCAATTCATATTGACCTAAGTCAACATATAAATAAAAATGATTACTATTATAGTTTTAAAACTCAACTCAAAAGTTGATCCAGGGCAAGATCTAGATCACGAATTGGGAGAGTTAATCATAGTTGACTCAAATTAAAAATAAAAAAAAAAGTCAAAGCAACATTGTTTTGAACAAAAACAGTTAAAAAAAAAGTCAATAGATAGATTTTTTACTCTAGTTTTATCTCAAGTTCATCTAGTCATAGGTCAACTCAAGCCTTAATTGAGTTAGGTTGGATTAATTCTTCATCTATTTTTTTAAATTTGAATTAGTCCAAGCTCTAAGTCTACCATGTTCCATCAAGTTTCTACCAAACACAAAATAAAATAAAATAAAATATTTAGTTCAGGTCAATGCACTCTAAACACACACATAAGATAATTATTTATTCAATTTTGTCCAGTCCAATCCAATCAATACAATCCAAACACTACCTAAATTTCATTTTTCTTACCTTTTAAATCCTATATTACAAAAGAGAGGATACAAATAATTACTAGAAAACATTAATGATATAAAAAGTGGTTAAACATTAACATTCCGGCCACTAAAAAAAATAATTTTGGTGTTAAAAGATTTATTTTCTTAAGGAGAGCTTGATGGAGATCATGTTGCTCTTTAATCGTGGTAGAAAAAGTATATAGATGTCCTTAAAGTTTTGATTTTTTTTTGGCAGTTTCTAGAGAGATTAGAGGTTTTATGTGAGGTTGGAAACGAATTTATAAGGGTTTATATATGTTTTTTTTTTTTCAAGTTTTTGAGATGAAAAAAATCTGAAAAATGAGTTTTTTTCGGCTCTAAAATTTAAATACTGATTTTTCAATCACCAAGGTTATTAGGTACTGGTGAATAAGACAACAAGTTGTTTGCTACAGCAGATAATTTATCATCAAGTTAAAAAAATTATTGTGGGTGATTTATGTTAGAAATTAATTTAGAATTCTACCCACAAAATAACTATATCTAATATATTAATAATAATAATAAAAACACAATCTCCTTCTACAACTAATTAAATAAGCGCTATTTGTATTACTTAATCCTTGATTGCACACCGTGTCAGCAGGGTTTTTTTTTCCTTCTAATGTGGCAAAGCGTAAAGGTGGTAATGAATACATTTTTTAATATTTATATTTTATTTATTATTTTTTAAATAAAAATTTAAATATTCATAAATGATAAATTAGATCTTGAATATTCATTAACTAATTATTATTTATAATTTAATAAAAATAGTATGCGTGTGTATTTTAGGTCATTTTTGGACGAATTCAACAATATTTATATCTTATTTATTATTTATTACACATTAAAAAATATAAAAATATTAATTTTAAACTAAAAAAGTTTACCAACCAGCTGCCTTCCGAGATGATTTCATATTCAATTTCAAACAATATATTTAATGATTAAAGAATTTCCTTTACATTAATCTATTTTATTCAATTTAAAATCGTGAGAAAATTTATTATTTTACATATTTCAAATTAACATGAAAATATATTTAAAAATTATGAAAAAATATTTAGATTAATTAATACATAAATTAATATAAAAAAGAAAAGTAAAGCACATCCCATCACCAAGTTACTTGAAACCGAGAGGGAGGGAGGAAAGAGAGGAATATAACAACTTTGCCACTAGAAAGAACATTCTGCATTTTCAAGACGAATTAATTAATATAATTGTTGTTGTTGGTAGTCATTTTAGTACAAATTTAGATATTTTGATATGGATTTGTGATCCCTTCTTGTGGCAGTGAATATCAGTTTTAATTTATAAGTAAAATTGACACGTGTGCTCTTATTTAAGAGAAGCTTAAGTATATTATTGATTAAAAATATTTTTGGAATTAATATGATGCATTTTAAAGAAACATGTTTTCAAATTATTTCACTATTTTTGTGGATTTTTTTAGCAAAAAGAACGTGAATCCAATTAGCCTTAATAATTATTTTTAATTTACTAGTTTATATATTTCTTAATTTATTTTATTATATAGAAATAATTTATTTATCTATTAAAAAAATTATGATATCCAATAACATATATATACATATATAATGTTAATATCTTCTTTTCTTGAAATTCTATTTGTCATAAAAATCACGGGTATATATATATTTGTTTGAAAAAATAAAATAATAAAAAAATACACAAGTTATATTTTAAAAATTTATTTGGAAATGTAGTTGAAATTATGTTATTTTACATTTGAATTTTTTTTATTTTTTAATCATTTTAATATACTGATTTCAAAAATAATTTTAAAAAAAATATTATTTTAATATATTTCTAATTAAAAGTACTGTAAACTACAATTATTATTATAATTTTAAACAGACTTTAAATATAATAAAAATCTCTTTTATTATTATAATTTGATATATAAATTACAGTGCTGTTCTAGCAATTAAAAATAAATAGATGTATTGATATTAAAAATAATTTTTAAAAAAATATTAGTTTAATATATTTTTAAATTAAAAATAATTTAAACTATAATTATTATTATAATTGTAAGTATATCTTAAATATGATAAAAATTATTTTTATTATATTTTGATATATAAATTACAGTGCTATTCTAGTAATTAAAAACAAATAGATTAATAATTATATGATTGAAATCATCTTGTAACGGGTATGGGAGGTTAGACTTTGTTGAGTCGCGTAAAAACCTTGAACAAACCAGAATTAGAGTGAATTTGACACTGACAGTTCAACATATTTTTAAAAAATTTTAATTTTAATTTATTTTTTTAATATATACTTAGATTCTTTTAATGTATTAATATTTAAAATAAATTTTAAAAAATTAAAAATATTATTTTAATTTATTTTTAAATAAAACATTATTAAACAAACTTCTATTGGTTACCGTGCTGGTTGGACATGAAATATGGCAAGTAATTATCAAAGCTAGAGCGGCATGATAATATATATATATATATATTCAAGAATAAGTTATTAAATGTCATGGGTCCCATGAAAGCTCATGTGACCTACCATTAGGTTTTGTCTACGTTTTCACTGTTCTTTCACTGGTCATTCTAAGCAGCTGCTCTGTATAATTTAATAAAAAGGAAGATTTATTTGTGTTTTACGAGTGTGTTAAAATAAAAGTGCTCATAAATTATATCTTTACGTTTGCTTTACGTGTACGAGATTTTCTTACTTACCCGATCATTATTGTTTGAAAACACAGTTAAATCTTGTTTTTTTTTTAAATTATTATTTAAATTTTAAAAATAATTATTATTATACTCTAACATAAAATAAATGCAGTAATGTTTTACATGTTTTTTTTAAATATTCCTTACTATTTTTTTTTTACTATTTGTAAAAAAATCAAAACATTCTATTCATATATTTTATATATTTTTTTGTTATACATAAATTTTTACTTTAATATTTATCAAATATATATCTAAATCCAACTGATTACAACTACAAATATTTTTTTTTAATTATAATCATAAAAATTATCTAAAAAAACAAAAACACTTCCAAATACTTGCAGGATCAGCAGAGCAGACAATCATGCCGAGAAGCATCATGGAAGGGTAATATTTCGATAAATCCAAATTAATAAAGAATGTTTTTTGTTCTTTCCTTTCCCAGAAAGAAGTCACACGGAACCACGGGAAAATCAAACTGTGAAAGGTGGTGGGCCTATGAATCATTAGAAACCGCACCCTCGTCTTTCTTTCAGCCTCTAAACCTTGACGAGGGAGACAGGAGTAGGTCTCAAGAAGAGTCTCCACATAAAAGGAGCCTCGTACAGGGAGCAGTGGGCCTGTGGAGTGTGGCTAAGGCATGAGAGGATCATAGCGACAAAGCCACGGCTTGAAAACAGTAACCCAGTTTAAGTGGCTATTGCCAACATCATAGTCAAGATGGGCCACCGACTCACACACTCCTCCGCAACCACTCCTGACATTAAGTAGCAACCACTAACCACCCCTGCCTTCCCTCCTCTATCAGTCCGCTAATAAATATATCAGACAAATTAAAAATCCCTTGTGTAAAAGCTCGAAAACTCTCTGCCTCATAGAAATTCAAAACAAGGACCCATCGTCATCATCATCATCATCAAATAGCCAACCGAATACATTTTCTCGCACACTTTTGGTGGTCATGTGTACTCGTACCAAAAAAAGGTAGGCGCTTGCATAGCCTTACCTCATGCTCTTCAAGTTCTCCTTGAACAAAAGCACCGAGCTTTCACACTTGTTTAAAGATAGATGTTCTCTTTGGCACATAATCCTCATCTTAGAGCTAAAGAATCTCCTCGAGGCACACTCAATTCCTCCAAAAGAATATGTTCTTAGCTTCACATCTTTTATCCTCTAGATCCTCAATTGAAGCAAGAATGTCTTTATAAGGGCAACCAGTTTTTAGCAGTTACTCATGAGAAGGTCTTGTTCTTGAACACCTCCGTCTGCTAGAATGTGCAGATTTCTATTTGAAGTCAAACAAAAAGATGGCTTTGCAATATATCCACCTCCTGTATCACCTTCCTCATCAGTCTCATCTCCATACAATGGTCTCAACTATGAAAAAGAATCAACCCCGCCATCATCTTCTCTTAACAAAATTAGTCCCGTGCTTCTTTTGGTTATAGTAGTCCTTGCTGTTATTTTCTTTGTTTCTGGTCTTCTTCATTTGCTTGCTAGATTCCTCCTCAAGAGGGCATCTTTTTCCCCAATTTATCATTCCAATAGGTTCCAAGAAACCTCAGGGTCTCATTCTATTCAAAGACAGCTTCAACAGCTGTTTCGCTTGCATGATTCGGGTCTAGACCAAGCTTTCATTGATGCTCTACCTGTGTTTTACTACAAAGATATCATGGGTTCAAAGGAGCCATTTGACTGTGCAGTTTGTCTCTGCGAGTTCTCAGGCCAGGAAAGGCTGAGGTTGCTTCCTCTATGTAGCCACGCTTTTCACATTGACTGTATAGATACCTGGCTTCTCTCAAACTCAACGTGCCCTCTGTGTAGAGGAACCCTTTTAGGCTCTAGTTTTCACATGGAAAATCCACTGTTCAATTTTGATCTCTCAAGGGAATTATCAAATGGATTCTCTAGTGAAGGAGAGAGTGGATCTTCCAATTGTCAAAAATCAGTTACTACTGTGGAGGACAAAGGTGTTGGTGAAAAGAGGGTATTTTCAGTGAGACTGGGCAAGTTTAAAAGCTTGAATGGTGGAGAAGGCAGTGGACAGAAACAGCATGGAGAGTCCAGCAGGTCTAATTTGGATGCTAGAAGATGTTACTCACTGGGAACAGTTCAGTATGTGGAAGGTGAATCAAGTTTGCAAGTGGCCATGTCTCCTGGTAACCTTAATTGCAGAGGAAGAGATAAAGGATGCCCTTCAATTGATGGGGATTTGGAAGGTAAGAAAATCAGAGGTAGGACAGGAGGCGATAGCTTCTCAGTTTCCAAGATATGGCTTTGGTCCAAGAAGAGCAAATTCCCAACGTCTTCAACTACTCACATGGATATGTCTTCTTCTACTTCCTTTGCTGTAAGTTTACCAATCAATGCTAATAGAACTGGAACTGTAAGAGATATATAACTACTACTCACTCACTAAAATGTTTTCCCCTTTCTGATTAATCAAGTAATTATATACTGGCCAAAATCTGTATATATTTTCCTCTACTGTGATTTTTTTAGTTATATATTTATATTTATTACCCATTTGAAAATTGTCGAACACAAGACTGCAGTCGATTTTATGACGAATTTGAGATAAAAATGTTGCCTGAGAGATGTGAAGGGGGTCAGCTGTGAAGCGATTACTCATCAGCAAGTTTTAGGCACCTAGATCTATGTAATCTCGAAAGCCGAAGACCAGAATTGCCTTGGTTTGGTTCACAGAAACTGTAACAAGTTATGGTTAAAATATCCAATTTCTATAATTTTATTGCCTCCGAGGTGAATTGCTTGCTTAATCTACTGATCCCCCTTCAATCTCCTTTACTTGATAAAAGCTGAGAACCTTGGAATGAGTGAATAGCCTGAAAAAATGGATACTGACATGAGACTGCAACTGTTCAATAAACGCAGCAGTGCCCCCACAATATTCTCTTGCAGTCGCCCCAGCTCTGATGCAAATTTCCATGAGAAATATCACGACTTCCAAAATGAATGAGCTGGGTGGGGTTCTCCGCGAAATTCTAGTATTCTCCAATGCAGAGAGAGAGAGAGAGAGAGATTCACCATTACCAGCAGCAACCAAAAACCTTAACGCGAACAAGAAAAATGGCCTCCAGCTTTTCTTCATGGCGGGTGGCCAATCCTTGACATGAACAAATTAGGATCACTGGGGGAGAAAGCACCCAAATTTTAATGATAATCACAATACCTCTGCCATCTAAATTCACTGTGTATTGTATTGTAAAATGAACTTCAAAATAAAAAAAGAAATTTGCATAGGGGATTTAGAACTTGAGTAGGAGTCAGGAGTACTACTACCCTACCTGCTAGCCATATTCGTGCATGTCATTGTCTTCTTTGTTCACTGATAACTAACAGATCATGACAAACCCTGAGATGATAAATTTAAGATTTAACCTGGTTTAAGACTCGGATTTCAAGTTTTTATTAGATTATTGAGTTTTGATTGGGTTAGTAGATTGATTAAATTAATTTTTTTTAAAAAAATATTAAAATAATATCATTCAAAAAAAATTAACAAATTTATAATTAATTTTTAATTAAGTTTTGTCAAGTCAACAATAAAATAATATCATTTAAAAAAAAAATAATAAATTTATAATTAATTTTTAATTAGGTTTTGTCAAGTCAACCTGTCATATTAGTCGAGTCATACTGAGTTTTTTATTTCTTTAATTTGGCACGATTCTAGTCTCAAGTCAACTAGGTTTCAAATTCGACCAGGTTTAAAACTCTCTCCAAAACCCACTCCTATATTTATCTTTTTTTTATGAAAATTTCACTTTTTTATGAAAATTTCACTTTTTATATATGAATTCATATTTTCTTGTATATAGGCTTTTGTATTTTTTTGGACAAAAATACCTTATAACTACCAAAAGAAAAACTAATCTTGAAAAGCCTAGAAAATTGAAAAATTAACTAAAAAAAAATAAAAAAGCATTGAAAAGAAAAAACACCAAGCATATATGTTTTAAAACCTAAAAAAAGATGAATTTGAAAAGCCTAAAACATAATAACTTGTAAAATCTAAAAAACAACAAAATAAGTTTTGTAGGACATGGGTTTTTAAATTTTTTCATAAATTACCAAAAAAAAATTTAATATTTTTTAAGGGTCATTTCAAATTTTTTTGGGTGTTCAGAGTTTATAGGTTTTCTGATTTTTTTCTAGTTTGTTTAATTTTTTATATACATTTCCTACATTTTTTGAGTTGTTATCTTCTTAAGAAAAAAAATTTGTATGATTGAATATTTTTTTGTGGCTTAACAACATTTTTGTAAAAAAAAACATTAGTAAAAATATTTATGGGAAAAACTATGAAAATTCAAGAATGTAAGAGTGAAAAATTCTAAAAATGGTTCATGGAGGGATACATTACTTCATTTCTTTACCTACCACACAAGGTTGTTGAAGATGAAATGGCCAGCAGGAATAAATCATTTGTTTTAAAAACATTGACTTATTAATGCAAAGGATTCCCTTATTCAATAGATAAATTGAATAAGTAAATGAGTTGTTTATTTTATATTCTAATTTCAAAAAAAAAATTAGAGTGAAAACATAAAATACTAAGACTTTCTGTTCAAATACCATATTTTATAATCTAAAAAACCTAGTTAAGCTATCATCAAATTATCTTATTGATAAAGGGAACACATTAAGCAAATTAAAGAAATAGATGGATTATTTTAGAATACAATAATGCTCTAAGTTTCTAAAAAACTATAGTCATAAAAAGAAAAAAAAAACTTTTTATTCAAATGTAATATTTCCCTGTCTAAAGAACTCGAAATTAGGTTTTTTTATTTTATTTTTTTAAATTTATACTAAATTTGAAATATATATTTTAGATTTTTTTTCACTTTTCAATGCAAGTTTTTCATTATATTTAAAATGAAGAGAAAACATGTATAATATAATTCTTCTTATATATAAGATTTTTTTATTTTAATTTGAAATACAATATAAATATTTCTTTGAGTTAATAATATAACTATTTTATGTTAAGTTTTAATTTAATTTAATTTAAATAAATATTTATAATTACATTGTCATGAATATAAAATATTTATTATAAATTATGATTTTTAGTTTCTATAAAAACATATTTATAATCTAATATTCTTTTATTTTTCTCAGTGAAAAAATTTGATTTTATTTATAATAAACGAATAATTTTTTAATTTAAAAAAAAATGGAGAAGGAAAATAGTTTTCTCAGCGAACACACCAGCTATTCTTTTATTAAAAGAAATAAAAATAAAAAGATAGGGACTCAAAACAGGCACAGAGAAATAAAAACCTGTTTGTTTTCAGTTTTGATTTTTTTTTTTTAAAAAAAAATAGTTTTTTATTATTTTATTAATATAAAAAAATTAATATATTTTTAAATAAAAAAATATTTTTAAAAGCAATAATTAAGACAATAACTAACGGCCGGTAAGTAGTTAAAATAAATTCACGCTTCTTCCTTCTTAGCGATTGCTCTCTCTGTCTCACTCGCTCAGATTCTTTTAAAAGCCACCAAAACCCTCTCCTCTCTAACTATGGAAGTGGCAGCAGAGAGACCCTCAGTTCGTGTAACAAACATCCCGCAAACAATCACAGCCCAAGAAATCTTACAGTACCTCGTAGCCCAACTCGGCAAAGATTCTGTCTTTGCCATAGAAATCTCCACGGTACGGAAAAACTGGAATTCCCGTGGCTTTGGCCGAGTCCAATTTGCTTCCCTCGAGGTTAAACACGAGGCACTCTCTCTCTCTCTACAGAACAAACTCGTCTTAAAATCCCAGAATCTCAAGTTATCAGAAACCTGTGATGACATCATTCCCAGGCCAGTCATGGACCAAAATAGAATGGAAAATGGGGTTTTGTATGCGGGTTTTATGAAAAAAGACACTACATTGTGTGTTCTTGAGTACTGGGAAGGTGTGAGAGGGTGGTTTATGCCTGAGAGGCGGAGGATTGAGTTTTGGATTCGGGTAGGGCAGGAGTTCCGTTATAAGTTAGTGGTGGAGTTTGAGGATATCTTGGAGGCTGTTGGGTTCCCTTTGGATGGTGACAAGGTTAACGCTGTCGTTTTAAAGGTATGGTTTTTATGGGTTTTGTTTGGATTAGGAGAGAAATTAATCTGGTAATGCCATTTTACACGGAGTATGATGTTGATTTGCTTGCATTTGCATGTTGAATTTTTTTTACGTTTTTATCTTTGTGGAGTTCCTCGCACAATTGTTGAACAGAAGTTCTTGGTGTGGAGTTTAAATGAAACAATAGGTTGTCATTTAGGAAGATTAGATGGGCATGTAAGACATGCTGTATTGAGCACACTTGTATTTTTGTTGAAAGACTGGGTATTCTATCTACACTACCTTCACTAATCGAAGTAGATAGGGTGAATGATTTTGAGTATTGTAGGGAGTATTTTAGGGTTGATACACTTACAAAAAGTGGCATAATGCCCTCATCGATACCTTTTAATTGTTTCTGCAAAATATGGACTTGAATATGGAAGTTTACAAGAAGAAAAAAATTCAAGCTTTGAGGTGGTGTTAGATTAGATTCTGACTAAAGATTCAAGCTTTACCAAAATTTTATTTTGTTGGAATGGGGTTATGAGGAAAAGAAAGTGGCCTGTGCTTTTACAAATGCTATGGCCCTATATGGAACCAGCATAAAGTTTCTCCACCCATCTTCGAATAGTAGGATAATGTTTCCGTGTCAAATGGATCCGAATTAATGCCACCAATTTTGTGCAGCCTGTTGTAAATGCAAGATAATCATAGCAGCAAAATGTCAATTTGAACGCATCCTTACCCAAGCTCCAAAAGTGAACACTGTCTCAGACTTCGAATCGAGGTTTTGGAATTGGGCCTCAGTGAATTTCCAGTTTACCAGAATTGTATGCTATACTGAATGGTCATTGCATATTAGATTGCATGAAGCTGTGCTCAACCAAGTGATGAAGATTTTTATTTCTCTGTAAACCCAAGAAAAATTTGTGACGTGTGACAGGAAAAGAAATACTCCTCTCCTGTGCAGAAATATTCCTCCCTGCTCTCTGTTCTGGTTTAACTAGTTTTCTTATTGGAAATCTGACTTTATATCAGTTACTCTTCTTCTGTTTATTGTGTTACTTGGGTGATGTCGTAACCTAGATTGTATGTTTTCAGCTCAGGTATGGACCAAGGATCTATCAAAAAATCTCTGGACCTGGCATAGCTTCGAAATTTAGCACTAATCGGTATTTTTACTGCAAGGAAGACTTTGACTTTCTTTGGGTTCGAACAACAGACATTTCTGCCATAAAATCAATTGGACAGTCGACGTCATTTTGTTGGGAAATTGGAGAAGGATTAGAGGCTTCAGATACTTTTAGAAATTTCCCATATTATCAAGAATTTATGAACATACTTGATTTGGAGGATGGGGAAGAATTTCGTTCTGCTTCGGAAACAGTTCCACTCATAAGATGTGGATCAGATAAGTTAGCATATGAGGTCCTTTTCCAGCTGAATTCTCTTGTTCATACTCAAAAAATTAGTCTTGCTGCAGTGGACAGTGATCTCATGAAGATCCTTCGCAATCTGACTGTAAACACTGCTTTTATAATTCTTCAGAAATTGCACAAGTTAAAGATGACCTGTTATGATCCCTTGTCTTTTGTAAAGCAAAGCCTTAGAGAATCTCTCTCATCACCACCCAAGAGCTTAACAGAGAATAATATAATGAGTTGTCATAGGGCCTTAATTACACCATCAAAGATTTTTTGTTTGGGTCCTGAGTATGAAACCTCCAACTATGTTGTGAAACACTTTGCTCAATACGCTTCAGACTTTATAAGAGTTACTTTTGTTGAAGAAGATTGGAGTAAACTTCCTGCGAATGCAATTTCAACGAGTATCCAGCGAGGTATTTTCGCAAAACCTTTCAGAACTGGAATATATCATAGAATATTGTCCATTCTTCGAGATGGGATTGTGATTGGAGCTAAAAGGTTTGAGTTTCTGGCGTTTTCTGCTAGTCAATTACGATCCAATTCTGTTTGGATGTTTGCTTCTAACAATGATGTGAAAGCAGAAGATATTAGAAAATGGATGGGTTGCTTTGACAAGATACGCAGTGTGTCCAAATGTGCTGCCAGGATGGGTCAGTTGTTCAGTTCTTCTTTGCAAACTTTTGTTGTTCCTGTGCAAGATGTAGAGATTATTCCTGACATTGAAGTCACTACTGATGGCATTGACTACTGCTTTTCTGATGGAATTGGCAAAATTTCTCTTTCTTTCGCCAAGCAAGTTGCTCACAAGTGTGGATTGAGTCATACTCCATCAGCATTTCAAATTCGGTATGGTGGCTATAAGGGGGTGGTTGCTGTTGACCGCAATTCCTTCCGGAAGCTATCTTTGCGTAGTAGTATGCTAAAATTTGACTCAGAAAACAGGATGCTCAATGTCACTAAATGGAGTGAGTCCATGCCTTGCTATTTGAATCGGGAGATCATTTCTCTCTTGTCTACATTGGGAGTGGCAGATGAAATATTTCAGGCTTTGCAACAGAAACAGTTGTATCAGCTCAGAAAAATGCTAACTAATAAAGAATCAGCTTTAGATGTCTTAGAGAATTTGGTGTGGGCTGATTCCAAGAATATTCTTGTACAAATGTTGCTTCAAGGCTACGAGCCCAATGTGGAACCTTACCTCTCAATGATGCTTCAAGCCTATCATGAAAATTCATTGATGGAATTAAGAAGCCGATGTCGAATATTTGTCCCAAAGGGTCGCATCCTGATTGGCTGCCTGGATGAAAGTGGTACCTTAGACTATGGACAAGTTTATGTTCGCATAACCATGACAAAAGCAGAGCTGCAATGTTCGGACCAGAGCTTCTTTCGGAAGGTAGATGAGTCAACATCCATTATAATAGGGGAAGTGGCTGTCACCAAGAATCCTTGTCTTCACCCAGGAGACATTAGAGTCCTTGAAGCAGTCTATAATGTGGAACTGGAGGAGAAGGGCTTGGTGGATTGCATTATCTTCCCCCAGAATGGAGGAAGGTATGTTTAGATCTTTTGAGGTGCCATCTATTAACATTTTAGTCCAGTGCTTTCATGTGTGATATGTTTAATGGTCATTTATCAGATACCACTGCTCATCAGGCATTGCAAAAATGTTTAATATTTTCATGAATTTATCTTTTGGTCACAATGTTGTGTTAGCAGTTGTACAACTTTAGGTCTTGAGATGATGAGGAACACATCTGGTTCAGGTCCATGGTCTGTGGACTCCATGAATAGGCACATCCTTGATTTTGAGGTTAGAAGGGTTAATTTTTCATTTCTTTTTTAGAGGAAAAAATACAAAAAACATATAAAAGTAGGAGATGCTGGATGCCAAGGAACAGTTTATTTTTTTATTTTAAAATTTTGGTATCCTCTTCTTGGTCTGCCTATTGTAACCATCAGTAGTTAACCTGACCTTTATGGGGAAGCTTTTCCAAAATTAAAGTCCATGCAATCATGTTTTTCATGAACCTTTTCCCCTTGACTCTGGTTTTTATGTCAATAAAGATGCTCCAATAACTGCACATATATTTCTTTTCTGACAGATGCAGCTTCGTTTCTACTCAACAGCATCCTCATGAACTCTTTCTAGTAAAAGGGCAAAGGATTTCTACTTAAACTCCATTTTATCATGCATCATCATTGAGCATTTTTCATTTGCAATGCAATAATATTCAACTTCTGTTATCTGGATGTGTTTAAAGTAATTTGTAAATAGGGAGGAAGTGGCAGTGGATTCTTTAGTAAATGGATAGTTTACTAAAAGAAATTGTACACAGGCCTCATCCAAATGAATGCTCTGGTGGTGATCTTGATGGGGATCAATTTTTCATAAGCTGGGATGAAGGTCTTCTCCCTTGTCATACTGAAGCCCCAATGGACTACGTTGGAGGGAGACAACGAATAGTGGATCACAATGTGACTTTAGAGGTATTTCAACTTGCATTATGAAATTGGTAATAAACTGGCACTCTCTATAATCTTAATTCTTTCAATGATTCTTAAACCGACAAAATGTTTTTCTTGCTGACTTTTCAGGAAATTCAGAGATTTTTCGTGGATTATATGATCAACGACACTTTGGGTGCCATCTCTACTGCCCATTTAGTGCATGCTGACTGTGAACCAGATAAAGCCCGAAGTGAAAAATGTCTGCAGTTGGCAACCCTCCACTCCATGGCAGTTGACTTTGCAAAGACCGGAGCGCCAGCTGAGATGCCCCTGTATTTGAAGCCAAGGGAATTTCCAGATTTCATGGAGAGAGTAGAAAAGAAAATGTACATATCTGATGGGGTACTGGGAAAACTCTATCGAGACATCCATGATTCAACAAGACAAGAAAGGTCAAAAAAGATGGCTGAAGCAACTTATGACCAAGATCTTGAAGTGAAAGGTTTTGAGGATTTCCTTGGAATCGCATCAATCTATAAGGAGAAGTATATGGAGAAAATGAGCACATTAATGGATTATTATGGGGCTAAAACTGAGGATGAGATACTGACAGGTAATTTGCGACACAGGCCAACGTATTTGCAACGTGACAACAGAAAATACGGAGATGTGAAAGATAGAATTCTAGTGTCGCTGAAGAACCTGAAGAAGGAAGCTAAAGAATGGTTTGAGAGCAGCTGCGACCCTACTGAGCACCAGTGCATGGCTTCAGCATGGTATCACGTTACTTACCATCCTACTTATTTCCATGAAAGGATGAATTGCTTGAGCTTTCCATGGATTGTAGGTGACATTTTGTTGAACATAAAGTCTTTGAATAGAAGAAATGCCTGAACGTGTTCACAGGTTCTTGATTGTAATGTTTTATTTAGAAGCCTTACCTTACAGGTCCATAACTGGGGCCATTTTGGTAAGTTGCTGGCTTTGGCTTTTGGCTGTGGATGTGGTGGTTAGGATTACCAGTAACTGTATCTGTTTGGATGTGCAAATATGAATATACTTGTAGAGAATTAATGGTTACATTTTCTAATTCTATTGTCAAAAAATACTGGTCAAGAACTCCATTTTGGCTCTCTGTCCAGAGCGTAGTCTTGGACTAGAAAAGAAGTCAGTTAAAAATTAATCAATGGTGATTGAAAGAGTTCAAAGGATTAAAACTTTGGAAAAAATTATTTATTTATTAAAAATCCTAATTTCTTATTTATTCATTTTGTTCATGTGTTGACAAAATTTTTTTATTCATTTTGTTCATGTGTTGACAAAAAAAATTTATTAATAATATGTTTTTGGATTGCGAACACCAAAACTTCAACTTATAATAATAATAAAATATATAGAAAAAACATTGGGAATAATAATCTCATTCCCAGTCTTAAGATAGCCTTTAACCAGTATTGCATTACAATAAAAACCTTAAAAACCCTAATCTAAAAGGAAAATTATCAGCCTTTAAGTAGCTGTAATGTGGCTAGCCAAAATCCTTTTCTCTATTATCTTTTCTCCTTTCTTACTATTTAAAGACCAAAACACAAGGAAAACAAAATTGTTAAACCTATTCTAGATAGTAACTTTTTCTAATCATAACTTTATAATAAAATTCAAAATTCTTTCAATTTAAAAAGACGGGTTTGTCATTTGATATAGTACACGTCATAACATATATAATAAAACTTCTTTCAGAATATTAAAAGTTTCTCCATACAAAATATAGAAGAAAAAAAAATCAAATTTAAATTATCTTAAAGTTTAAGGTTATCTTGCTTTTTATAAAGTTTTAGATTCTAAAATGATAAAATTGGGATCTAGAACTTTAAAAAGCAATTTTATTGATTATTCTGAAAATTCACAAGCACTACAATACTATATTCAATTTCTAATATAATTGTGGAATCTAGAGATGTTGAGTATATTAAAAAAAAATTTTAAATTGATTCTACTTTAATTAGTGAATGAATCAATATTTTTAAAATTGAAATAGAATAAACAAATATTGCAGGTTTTTATCCAAGTTTTAGAAATAAAAGAATTTAAATGGATCATCCTATTGAACTTCGAAGAAGCCATCGTACTAGAAAAGAAAAGACTTTACATCCATTTATATATCTTTAGAAATCATTGTTTTCTTAATTTAAGGCAATAAAAATGATGATTTTACAAATATATTAATCTTATTAATAATAGAAGATAATCCTAAAACATTCGAAGAAGTAATGATGTCTTTAAGATTTTACTTTTAGAAAAGAGACAGTTAATAATGAGTTGAGTTGGATTCATTATTATATAATAATGCTTAAGCTATTATTGATTTGCTTCCAAATTCTAAGACAATTAGATGTAAATGAATTTTTTTGAAGAAAATATAATAATAATAGGTCAATTCAAACTTTTCAAACATCATTAGTGGTTTATGGATATAAATAAAAAAAACAAAGAATAAACTATTTTGATACATATGCTTTGATGGCTCTTATGACATTTATAAAAATATTTTTAGTTTTATCATCATTATATAATTTATATGTATATCAAATGGTTGTCAAAACAACTTTTTTCAATGGTAAATTAGAGGAAGAGGTCTATATGAAATAACTAAAGGCAGGGGTAGAACTAAAACGTAAAATTAAGAGGGGTCTAGATTTAAGTTGTTTTAGGTTAGAAAAAAATTCCTTACATGGATCGAGGCCTTTGCTAGCTCCCTGTCTCAGCCCCTTACTAGAGGGCTTTACTCTACTAGAAAATAAATATAAAATCTGTAAATTGATTAGATGTCTATATGGATTAAAACAAGCTCTTAAACAATGACATGAAAAATTTAATTCTGTAATTTTAGAATATGGTTTTAAACATGTTAGTGCTAATAAATGTATTATTTTAAATTTATAAATGATTTTGGTTTGATAATATATCTTTATATGAATATCATCTTTATTATTAGTACTAACATGAATAGTGTCTATGATATGAAGAAATATCTAACTTTAAAGTTTAAAATGAAGAGTTTAAATTAGGTAAATACAATTTTAGATATCAAAGTAAGAAAAATTGTGAGGGTTTTTCTCTTTTTCAATCTTATTATACTGTGAAAGTTTTAAATAAATTTAATCATTTGAATATCAAAAGAAGCAAATATTCTATATGATATTTTTTTTAAATTAAAAGAATATATTAATAGATCTATTGTCTAAATTGAATTTAATAGTGCAATTGATAACATAATATATGTCATGTACTATACTACACCTGATATTGCTTTCACAAGCTCAAATTGATTATGCTAGTGAAATTGATATTTAATGTATGTCATGTACTGTACTGCACTTAATATTACTTTCACAAGCTCAAATTGAATATGCTAGTGTAATTGGTACTTAATGTATGTCATGTACTGTACTATACCTGATATGACTTTCATAACATGTAAATTATCCATGTATACAAGTAATCTTAGATATGGATAACTGGAAAGCAATTGTAAGAGTATTTGGTTACTTGAAAAGGACTATAAATTTAGATTATTTTATAATAATTTTTTAACTGTACTTAAAGGTTATATTGATATTAATTAGATAACTAATACAAATGATAATAAGTCAGCTTTGGATGAATATTGATTCTAGAAGGTGGTGTTATTTATTGGGTTTCAAGGAAATAAACATGCATAACTTAGTTTACAATAAAATTTGAATTCATAGCTTTAACAACCATTGCTAATAAAAAAGTAAAATTGTTAAAAAATATGTCATTGAATATAAGTTGTGATCATAACCAATGTCATCTATCTTTTTACATTGTGATTATTAAGCAATTATGTCTAGGGTATTTAGTAAAACTTATAATGAAAAATTTAGATATATTAGCCTGAAACATGAATACATAAGATAATTAATTTATTGCTCGATAATTACCATTATATATGTCATTATACATGTCAGATATTGCAATAATCTAGCAAATTCTTTTATTAAAGATCTCTCACAGGATTTAGTTAGAAATATTTCTACTAACATGAGCTTAATACCATTTAAATAAATTTTCTAATAAAATAAACTTAACTTTTACTAGTTTTTTTTGTTAGTTAGGAGTTTCATGGATAATAATAAATTATTAGCAAGAGAGATATGTACTAATTTATATATAAAATCAAGATTTATAAAATTAGTATTCAAATTAAATATGTAATTTTTTTTTTCATCTACATAAATATAGAAAGTGGTGCTACTTCAATAAAAGTATGGAAAACTTTGTAAATGTTCATGCATTCAAAAAATAGCACAATGCCATATTATAGCTAAAATAATAGTAAATTTTTGTTTTGGATTAATTGGATAGTGTGTAAAATTTTGATTTAAGTTTTTTTTGCTAACATAATTTCTTTAGAATTTTGAAATACTTATATTGAAAAAAGGTTTAATTTAAAAAATATCTTTTTTTTATACATGAAACATGGTATGGATTATTATTGTAAAATAGCTTGTACAATAAATAGCTAAACAAAGAGAATTTTATTCTATATTGAAAAGGTAAGAGGTTGTGTTGTAACTTATAATGTTAGGGACACCAAGTCAATAAACTTGGACGTGAAAGGGAAAACCAAATATATATATATATATATATATATATATATATCAATTAAAAAATTATATTTTTTTATAAATTCTTTGTTTATGTTTATCACAAGCAAAACATAAATTCTTAAAACACTTATAGAAATTATTGTTTATAAATTAAAAATTATTCCATCCTAAAAATATATTGCTATAACTCTATAATAAATATATTAAGTACAATTAATACCTTAAAAAACATTATATCTCAAATAAAATCTATTTGTTATATCAAAATAGCTGCTAGTATGCTATAAACATTCTGACATGGAGATGATATATGAATTTTTTTTTTATCATTAATATAAATAATTATATCAGCTTATATATAATTTAATTAATTTTATAAATTTTAAAATTAATAAATATATAAACCTCTTATAATTCTAAAAAAAAATTAAACATGTCACTATTAAAAAATAAACCTACGGTTGAATAACATAATGCGCGCGCTCTTATTCCATTTATATGCGCATTCATCTACGCATGCTGGCGCTATAGATTGGTCACCGTGTATACGCGCACGTGTCATATTTAGAATATTCATAGCATCGCGTGGAAAGAAAGAAAATGGTAGGGAGTAATTCTATCTTTAAAATAGCATGGTAAAAACAAAATATTGAAAAAAAAAATGCATTTGAATTTTAAAAATTTAATTAAAAATAGCATAATTTATAAAGCCTCAACAACAACAACACGTGAATGATTTAAAAAATATTAATTTAAAAAATAAATATCAGCTATTACTTTTATAATTTTTGAGATAAAAGTAATATTTATTTATTTTAAAAAGATAATACTTTTAAAAAAAATCTTACAATTGAGAATTTATTTTGTAAAAATATTACAATTCTCATTTGAAAATCAAGTTTATAAGTTTTTTAGGACGTTTTCCTATTAAGAAGGGTTAACCGGTTTTTTCAATAAATAAAAAACAAAAAATAGGATATTACAGCAGAATATGCTCTATCTTATTCTACAAACTCTATATATTTTGTTTGTATGAAAACAAAAACTCAATAATCGGTGCTTAAAGTCAAAAGGCATTGAGAAATTTATTATGTCTGTCGATCCACTCAAGCCTGCGGATTGTTCCTTTTTGGTCAGCGGTTCCATCATTTCCTTCAAATTTGAAGCAAATATTTATAATTAAATAATAATAATAATAATGAGGAAGAGTGAAGAGTCCTCCCAATGATAGGACATGACATCACTTTATGACAACTTTTTTTTTAAGCAATTATCACCATGGAATGTGAGATTTTTTTTTAAGTTATTACACGGATATTATCATACTTTTTTTTTTTTGTTATTACACGGATATTATCATACTTTTTTAAAAAAAAAAATATAGTTTTATTTAAATTTCATAACTAGTTTTTTTAATAAATATATTTTTAAAAAATTATATTTTTATTTTTATCTTATAAAAATAAAATTATGCTACACCAACACTTTATTAATTATATATAATTTATATAATTAATAAAATCTTGATTTACCTGTTAAGATACTAATCTTATATCTTATTTAATATTTTATTAAATTTTAATGTGATTATATTAACATAATGGGTTTTACAAATTTTTTTATTTTAAAATTTTATATTTTATTATAAATGTGATAAATATTAAAATATAGAAATAAATGAAAAAATCCATTCTTCTTCTTGATTAACTATTTTTTTTTAATATTAGTATAACAAAAGTTCTTTAAATAAGAGTTTATATATAAAAAAAAAATTCTTTTTACAATATGTGACAAAGATTAAAGATATAAAAAATACAGGTATGAACAAAAGTTTTATGAATTGCTTCATTTAGAAGGGTCTCTTCTTTTAATATTATTAACGATGGCAAAAATAACACAAGTTTTATGAATATATAATGCAAAAACAAAGGATCTCTTTCTAATAAATTTTGATAAGTTTTTATTAATTCTCAGCTTCTAATTTTTTACTTTTAGTAACATATTTTAACCATTTTTATAGTTTTAACGATCAAAATAGAGTGTCAAAAAGATTGTATATAGATTGGCGGTTATTTTAGAAGTTTATTTTATATTATTTAAGGTTTTACAAGCTCTATAAATATTAACCTTCTTTTAGGAATTATATTAAGAAGCTCTATAAATAGACATATAATAAACCAAACGATATTAACCTTCTTTTAGGAATTATATTAATGTTTTAATTTCTCATTTAATTAGAGATAGTGTTGAATGTATAACATATATATTTTATAGTATGATATTAAAAATAATAATGTATATCTTCCTTTTATATATAATAAAAGTCTTCAATCTTAGCGTATAGAATAATTTTAAGGTAAGATAATATATCTGATATTTATTATTAAAGTTTTCTTACTACGAGTACAAAAATTCTAAAGATTTAAAGATGTTCTTATGAAAATATATATTTTAACACACAATTCATGCTTTTATATATAGTATATAATGATAGTTAAAGGTTGAATGGCATTTTGATTACATAAAACTTAAATAAGTTTTCAAGATTTTTAAGGGAAAGGGCGAGTTTGAAATTTTTTTAGGGTTGTTAATGTTATTTTATACGTGAATGTAAATTTATCTTTTCGATCAAATTAATTGTATTTCTTTTTTTAAAAAATAGATATAAGTTGAAAAATGACCAAATTATAGGTAATTTAGGGTAATTTTTCCAAAAATAAAAATTCTAATCACATTAAAGTTGTGTTTATTTTATAAAAAATATTTTCTTAAAAAAATAAGTTATTTCATATTACTTGAGTGTATCCTGAAAAAAAATTAATGAATAAATTATTTTTTTTATTAATAGTTATATCAGAATAATAAATAAAAAGGAAAAAATAGAGGGGTAATAATGACAATGGTGTGATAAGTTGTGATTACGATAGTGACAAGACTATATATATATATATATATATATATATATATTATCTCCAAGTTTACAAGTAAATTCATTGGAAAATTCTTTTTTTAGGAAAAAAAATCGGAAGTCAATAGATTAAAATTTAAAATTGATGACCCTCAAGAAAGGCCAATGAATTTATCATTAACAAATTCATAAAAAGTACGGCTAAGAATCATTCTCCTAAAATATCTTTGTTTTGATTTAAAGAATGTATTTATGAATACACACAAATGTTACAATACAAAGCCCGACATCCCTATTATTCTCCAAACAAGACACCCAATTTTTATATATATATATATATATATAATACATGCATAACAAGCAAACTGGCCATTTTCCTGACACGTGTTTCCTTGTCATTGCCCCACCTACCGTCTCGAATTTATTTAATTAACCCAAAAAAAGGTAATAAGACTCTATACAGCTACAAACTATAATAATACTATAGATGAGCAGTAAAGTACGCGCCGGCACCTTGCGTCACCAAGTCAACAAACACTCGATCGTTATCCTGCACAGCCCGGCGCAAATTAGCATCAATTATGCCCTCACTCACAGCTCCTCCTCTCTCTCAAGCCATAACCACCACGTCTTTACTGTCCGAGGTATCCATAGCCATCGGCTGACCAGAGGCGGACACGGAGGCGTAACGGGAGGAGAAATCGCGAAACCCACCGTAATCATCCATTTCATCGAAATTCCCCTTCTGTCCTCCCGGCCCTTCATCGAAATTCAGCGAGTAACTTAAAGGATCATACTGGAAGTTCCCATGGCGCCTTCCGTTACCACTGCCACTGCTCTTATTTCGATTCAATCTTCGAATGAAGGTTTTCCATTTAGGACCCGCAACGATCTCGGACCACTCTCTGATCTTCTTCAACGCTCTTATCCCCTTGAACCACCATTGATTTTGATTGGGACCATAGCCGTGTGACTGTGATGATGATTGGATTCGCTCCCAGAAGGATAATCCGACGGTGGAGGATCGTCGGGAAGAAAAGCAGGGAAAACAGAAGCAGCACCGCGTGTTTGTTAAGAGAGAATTCGACGTCGTTTCTTCTGGGATCGGTTCTGCCCCTTTAAAGGCCATCTGGATTGATCCAGTTCTCTCCTTCTCTCTCTCTCTCTCTCTCTCTCTCTTCATGAAAAGAGAGGTTTTTAAATGCGAGAAGAAAGGTGAAGAGAGGTAACGGAAGGATACTGGGAACTGACAGGTGCCAGTTAAGCAAGATTTCATTTATATATATATATATAATTTTTATTTAGGAGAATTTTAAGCGAGGTATAAATCTAGCCGTCGAAGCTCGAAGTTTAAAAGATGATTTTAGATAAGATATCAGATTTTAATCAATTTCATCCCTATAAGAAACTGCCTGTATGTTTAATCATGGCAACAATAACAACATACAAAGGATAAAACATCATATTTTAATCAATCTCATTTTTTTAAAGAGACTATGGTATGTTTAATTATAAATGGTAATAACAATAACAACATCAACAAAATTAAATTACATTTAATAATTTTATCATACTCTTTAAAAAATATTTTTTAAAAAATCATGTGAACAATTAGATTTGATTTTAGCATTAGAAGTAAAGTGAATAGATGTGCACTTCCACCAACTCAATACACTGTCATCTAGTTAAGGTATTAGCTTAGGATCGAACAAGTAATTTAAGAACAAACAAATACAATAATATTTTAAATACCTATTCTAAAAATAAATTTATTGAAAATTATACAGCCAACAAATCTTGTTTTTTTTATGAAAAGAATGAGTTAAAATATAATTTTATTTTAAGAATATTAATGATATAAAATATCTTTAATATATATATTAATAAGAGATAAATATCTCTTATATAAATATTAATATGATAAAAATATAATAACTCTTAAATAAATTTTTTACACTTAAAATGTAGAAATAATAAAATTTAAAATATAACTAAGCTTGTAGGGCTAAATTTTTCTTTTAAGCTGAGCTTATATTATTATATTATTTCTCTAAATTTAGCTCTAAATTTTTTTTTTTTAAGATTAATCCTATAAAAATTGAATTTTTTTAAAATTAAAGTTGTAATATTAATTTTTTTTAAAGAATGATATCATGAAGGATAGGCTTTTCTTTTCCTTTTAAATTGAGCTAATTGTTGGTTTTGTTAAGGCAATTGCTTGAGACCATAAGTTTTGAATTTTCAAGATTTTTTAGTTCTATTAAATTTGACTTTGTCACTGTATGCGGAATTAATTATTTGTTTATTAAATAATTTTTTTGATGAAAACAATTAAGGTAGTTTTGGCGTGAAAAGGGCAAAAAAAAGAAGAAAAAGGGTATGACATTTAATAGATTTAATTATTTATTTGAAAAAATATATTTCGTGCTATCTTGGACAAGAGATGATTTTTGTTCCCGGTGGCATGTGAAAAGAAAAAAACATTTTTTTGGATACAAAATTCGATAGTTTTTAATAATTGTGGAGCAATATTACTTTATTTTTAATATTAGTATAATAAATTATTTTGAATAAATTAAAAATATTATTTTAAAATAAAAAAATTTGAATACATTAAAAATATTATTTTAAAATAAAAAAATTAAATATTTTTAAAACATAAATATATTTGTAGTGGGCAGGGGGAGTAAGATATTATGGAGAATCACTCTGCTTAATGGTTGCGTGTGGGTATGGGCTACTTACTACTGGGTGCGGAAGGATTACTCGGAAGAGCCGTTGTGGATTGAGTCTTTGTGGCAATCAGGTCCTTTGCGAGGCGCAAGAGGTGCGTGGGGTCCAGATGAGGTGTCATGACGAGGAATGTTGATAGGAAAGGAAATCATGGAAGTGTGAGAGAGCAACAAGAGTCCAATTGATTTATCATGGCGGACCCACCACTGCATCTGCCAGCTTTATCGTCACCAGGACAGGACAATGGGATTATACCGCTCTTCATCATCTTTGCCTAATCCTCTTTGACACGAATTCTTTCTGTAAAATCAACGGCTTCATAAACAAAAACTCATTGTTTCTATAGTAATGATGGCCCACGGACCAATTTTTTTTTAAAAAAATATTTCTAATCATTACTAGATATTTTTCTAGATAATAGAATTTAAACAGTGTAAGAATTTATTTGATCCAATTTTAACGGGTGTAGAAATAACTTAACAAATGAGTAAAAATATAGTTTAATTAAAAATAAATATTTAATATGATTTTTTAATAAATATTAAATTAATAATTTATTAAATTAATTTAAATCAATTTAAAATAATTTATTAATTTGTATATTAAATTATAAGATCATAATAATTTTATAAAAAATAAATTATTATAAATTATAAATTTTAATTTTCAAAATAATAATTTCTGTCAGCCTACGTATCCCAAAACATATTTTACAAAATTAAATCCTAATTAATTTAATATATCTTAACTCAGAACAATTTACTTTTAATATAAAATATTACAATAAAAACTATCTTTATAACTAATAAATCAAAAATATTTTTCTCTACAAAGCTATATTTATTGTATTATTTCTTTTATTATTTATCATTCATTTTCATTGCATTAACTTAAATATTAAAAGGTACCTTATAGACATATATGAAACTCATTTTGTAGGTATTTTACACCCATTTAGATCAATCTTTTCTTTATTATCCCATCATTAATTGTGAGAAGTCCAATCCTTTATAAATTTTCATATAACCTTGTCAGTTATGAATTTTTATTATTCATGCTAATACTAAATTACTCTAACTTACCATGAAATATAGATAAGAGTAAGGATAGTTTTTTTACCTATTATAATCAACTATTATAATAATTCTAAATCAATAAAGCAAAAAGGTAAGCTATCTGGAATTTAAAAATCATAAAGAAATAATTTATACTTATCATCAAGGTTTGTAGATTATGCTTGCATTGCTTGGATTTTTTTTTAATATCATCTGAAAAGAAAGATTAATTCGTTTAAATTTGGTTTTGTTTATTTATTTTTATAATACAATTAGCTAAGGCTGTAGAATAAGTATTTAAAGAAAGCCAGATAATATTTTTTTGCTTACCCCGTAACAATAATTTCAATACAAGTCTCATTTTTTTTTGAAGAAAACAAATCTACTCTCACAAGTTCATTATTTTAACCTTATGCTTTATCCTTGTTTAGATGTTTTCTTTATTATTTTCTTCACATGCTTTATTTACAAGCTTTAATTATATGTACTACTTTTTTTTATCATGCAATTTAATGTATTTTTTTCATCTATTATAAAGAACATAAATCAAAATTTAGTTTCACTATTTCTTTTATTGTGGTCATAAAGACAATTTCTCTATAGATTGTTACACTTCAATTGTTTTTATCCTTTTTTTATTAAAAAATTATTCATTTACCATCACTTAAATGTTTTCTTTTTAATTTTATCCTCCTATGTTATGTTAATATGGTTTTAAGTTGTATAATTAGTTTTGATTTGTATGTTATAAACATATTCATGGTTACAAGAAACTTCTCAATATTAAACTAAAGGCCAATATTATAGAATAGAATTTAAGTTAATAATCTTAAACAATTGAAATAACAAGAACCAAAGTTAACACTAAAAAAGCTTTTTTTTCACTATTTATAAGGCACCTAAAAACTATAGTTGGGTCCCTAAAGTTTTTTATTCTTATGTTTGATCCTCCTATAACTTTTGGTTGCTAGAATTTCAACCAAAGACTATGTGTTATTTTTCTAAATGGGATGATATGTCTCACACAATCTTATGTTTGTTTTATATCAAAATTGCTCCTATATTTTTATCAATTCGATAAATAAGCTCATATAAAAAATCAATAATAAAAAACTGTCCTATGTTTATAAAACTTAATCCATTCAACCTAATTAAACTAAATTCCAATATATTGTAAGATAACTAGCAATTAAAATTTTGGACAAGCTTATTATACAAGTCCAAATAAAAATACCTTTATTTTTTTTCAAATAAAAAGTCCAAGATTAAAAAATATATATTTTTTAAAAATAATATGTTATATACATACATACATATATACATACATACATATACATATATATATACTGGTATCAGAGTCTATTAGGGTCTAAATAGAATTAATACTGGTATCAAAGTCTATTAGGGTCTAAATAGAATTAATATTATAAAAAATAGTTTTCTCAGAGAATATAAAGATCATTAGAAATAGGTAAATGCAACTGAATGGTGTAAGTCCCATTGAAATTCTAGGACAATAAATCCATATAATCTGCAGTCTCTTTCCTAGATTATCTTTCTTTTTAATGAATTTTGTTTTCCATATAACTACCTCTATTTCTATCTCCTCTACTTCTGACTCTTTTAAAAGCAGGAAAATTGTACAAAGTGAAGAAATAACTATTGAAAACTTTACAAAAAACATTGATGACTGAAAAATCCCAAAAATTTCTCAAACCCAGATTTACCAAAAATCTAAATATGATATTTTCAAAACAAATTTCACTATTAAAACTGAAGAACGAGATATTCAGCTCACAAAACCCTTTGAAACCATACAACCACTCTCTCATAAGTCCACCACCAGAAATCCCCCCACCACCTCAACCCAATGTCCAAATCAAAAACATTACCCAATTTACTGATGGAAAAGTCAAACTATCTTTTCATCGCCACTCTACAAGTTCCAGATTCTCATAAGCCTCTTCCTTTTCTAGTACAATAGATCTAGAAAGAATCTCAAAAATCCCTTCGGTCATTAACATCCCTTATCACGAAAACCCTCCATGAAAGTCTACATTAGATATCCCTTCTCCTAGCTTACAAATATACCAAAACCTATCTATACAAACCTTGAACAACCATCTCCTCCAACTTCACCAACTTTTTAGCCATTACTGAGAATATCCAAAATGAGTTGAATGTCTTGACTTAGGAAACACATTTTGTTCTTGACAAAAATCTCTTCAAACAAGATTTTTATTCAAACTCTAACTCAGAAAAACGAGCTTGGTTTTTTCAGCACTTTCTTCAGCATAAAGGTGAAATCCAAAACTTATTTTATAATTTCATTACAATACACCAAGTACAGATTCTATTCTTTGATTGGTTCCAATTGTATTATGCATCTAAAAATCACATAGCATAGCCTTTTACATCCATTAAACATGTATGCCCAGTCACATGTAGATCAAAAACGCCTGTATGGAATCTCACTAGCGGACTTACAGTTGAGTCTGAACATCCACCTTTAAGAAATATTCAAATAACCCACAATAACCAGACTGTAAAAGCAGCCCCTTACAAATTATCCACTGATGACACCCTTTCCAATACAAAACACATCATTAACCAAAACAACTTTACAAACACCAACCTTAATACTTTGGGAAAACAACTCACAAGATTGGAAAAAAAAATACAAAAGACCAATATAAGCTCCACCGACGTTAAAACCTCACCTGACTTAAAACTCAAAAACTCAGTCTTCAAACCTTACCAAATCACAAAAACAAGCCAAACATAAATCCAAGAAAACCAAAAAGATTTTCTAAAAGCCATCCAAACACACTTACAACACCTTGACAGTTCATCCTTAACTGTCTCAGACACACCACAAACAATAAACCCTTCAACCTTCACAAACCAAGCCAGTACTTTACAGAAAAGCCATGAGGAATCTTCTGACAACGAAACTTCTCCTGAAAAACTCGTTACTATAAATAAACTTACTTGGCAAACTCCCAAAACATCCATTGCCCCCAACATCTCCATCCCCACTGAACCAACTATCCTTACTCAACACAAGTATAATGCTTCTTCCCTCTATGAATGGAATATAGATGGAATGTCCGAATACAACATCCTCAACACCCTCCAACAAATGACTATGGCAGCAAATGCCTACAAAACCCAAACAGGAACTCCAGACAAAGCTATTGCTGAACTCCTTATTGCTGGCTTCTCTGGACAGTTAAAAGGATGGTGGGATTATCATCTCACTAACACCGATCACCTCCATATTTTAAATTCCTTCCAAACATATGAGGACCAAACACCCATCCTTGACCCTTCTGGAAACACTATCCAAGACGCTGTCTCCACCCTTATTCTTACCATCTCTTTACATTTTGTCGGAGACCCTTCCCATTTAAAAGACAAAAATGCTGAACTCCTTTCAAATCTTAGGTGCAAGAAACTCAGTGACTTTCAATGGTACAAAAACACCTTCCTTACCCGAGTCATGCTTAGGGAAGATTCAAACCAACCCTTTTGGAAAGAAAAATTCCTTGCTGGTCTACCCATTCTCCTAGGAGAAAAGGTCAGGAACAAGATCAAAGATACCTTTACAACAAAAACCATACCTTATGACTAGCTCACATACGGTGAGCTTGTTATCTTTACCCAAAAAGAAGGGCTTAAGATCTGTCAGGATCTTAAACTCCAGAAGCATCTAAAATGGGAAATGAAACGCACCAGACAAGAACTTGGTAGTTTCTGTAACCAGTTCGACCTTTCCACCAAAAAACCCTCTTGCAGCGGAAACTGTTCACAAAACAAAAGTCAAAACCCAAAACCAAATTTGACCCTAAAACCATTATCTGTTATAAATGTAACCAGAAAGGCCATATATCCCATTTTTGCAAAGTCAATACCAAACTTCATGAACTCCACATTGATGAAGAAACCATCAACTAAATACTAAACCTATACATTGACGCTACAGACACTGATCACTCTTCTTTTGACACTTTTGAAGAAGAATTCCAAATAGATGAAATAGCAACAAGTAGTGCTATTTCAGATACCTCTACAAATTCCAAGCAAGTCAATGTCTTGACCCAAGATCAAGAATTTATTCTTGAGGCCATCAAAGGACTTGATGATCCTCACCTTCAAAAAACCTACTTGGACAAATTATTAAAAGACTTCAACCAACCAGAAAGCCTCTCATCATCACAACCTCTACACCGCTCTACATTACCCTCTACCAACACCAATATCTATGACTTTACAAAAATCCTTAACAAAAAGAAATCTAAAACCACAGTTACTCTTCTAGAGTTACATTCTAGATAAAAATGCTCAAATCTGAATTACAATCTCTTAAACAAACCCAATAAAAAGACTCTGTCATACTATAACATCTTCTCTTAAAAATAAAAAACCAGTCTAACACTGAGTCTGATACTAAAGACCAAACCATTGAACATCATGCTTTACCACATACACTTACCAATATTGAGCATATTCCAGATGATTTTCTTAATGTCTTAACACAAATATCTTCCAAAAAATATTTAATTAGAATTACTCTTGTTTTCTCCAACAATTTCAAACTTGACACTATTGCTTTATTTGACACAGGTGTAGATTTAAACTGCATCAAAGAAGGAGGGGTCCCAAAATGATTTTAACAAAATACCTCTGAAAAACTCTCTGCTACTAATAACTTAAAATTATATGTTGTGGGTAAAACTCAAGCCTTTATTTTCAATAAAGGCATTTCTCTTAAAATAGTTTTTTATTATTACTAAAGATATTAATCATACCATCATTCTTGACACTCCATTCATTGACATGATCACTCCGTATCAAGCACATCATAATTGTATTACTTCCAAAATTAACAACTCCAAACTTATTTTCCCCTTCTTAGAGAAGTCCAAAACTAGAAATTTAAATTTAATTAAAGCATGCTCTATACATACTTATTATCTTAATGCACTAATTCATGGAAAACAGTTCCATTTACATGATTTACAAAACCATGTTTCTTTTTGTTGCATAACTAAACAACTCCAACACCCTGATTTACACCAAAAAGTCATTGACTTACAAAATAAGATTGAACAGCAAATCTGTTCTGACTTACCTAATGCTTTCTGGAAAAGAAAACAACACATTGTTGATCTTCCGTATAAAGATACCTTTTCAGAAAAATTAATATCCACGAAAGCACGACCTATGCAAATGAATGCTGATTTAGAACAACATTGCAGACTTGAGATCCACGATCTCGAGTCTAAAGGTCTTATCCAAAAGTCTTGATCACCCTGGTCGTGTGCAGCGTTTTATGTAAACAAAAACTCTGAAATCAAACGCGGCACACCAAGACTTGTGATCAATTACAAACCCTTAAATTCTACTCTCAAATAGATCAGATATCCCATCCCCAACAAAAAAAATTTGCTACAAAAACTGTATTCTGTATTCATATTTTCCAAGTTTAATATGAAACCCGGATTCTAGCAAATCTAGATTGATCCCAAAGATAGATACAAAACTGCTTTCACGGTTCTGTTCGGCCATTACGAATGGAATGTTATGCCATTTGGACTAAAAAATGCTCCTTCTAAATTCCAACGCATCATGAATGACATATTTAATGCACACTCAAAATTTTGCATTGTTTACATTGATGATGTTCTTATTTTTTCACATTCTATAGATCAACATTTTAAACATCTACATGCTTTCTTTCATACTGCAAAACAAAATGGTTTAGTTGTTTCTAAGA